>NC_058518.1:72542389-72842837 GCF_904849725.1 Hordeum vulgare subsp. vulgare
TCACGAACAGTATAGGTTTATTGGTTTTCACGTGACATTACTAACAGACTTGCAAAATTGACATTAGGAAATGGTTCCAAGCAGATCTTATACATCTGATTCTAGATATCATCCAGCCAATATAAACATGCCATTTAAGCACAAACAACATTAAGTACTTTTCAAAAAAATATATGGCAATAACCTGCCCAGAAGATGCGGAAACCAAGCTAGTCACCACCTCTCGACTTGGCTTCACATTTTGTGTCACAAACACTCTTTTCCCCTGCATTTTTTTAATAAATATAATTAGAAAACGATCTAGGAAAGACTGAGGCAAAAGAAAATTGTACAGTTCACTTTACCAACAGCAGAGGACTCTTGCAAGCTGAGGCCAGTGATATAGGCATGCTGAAACCCATCTCCTTTTCCTTTTTGGCATCCCTCAGAATATACTTCTTATCGTTTACAAAACAGCCTGCTGCTCCACAACTTTCAAGCCACATTGATGTCACTACCAGTTTGCCACGTGTAACTGCCTCTAGCATATTCTTTGTGCGGTAAAAACCATCCGCCACAAAATGTGTTGCATCTGCAACGGAATATGCTTCATGGGCTCCTAAGCGTGCCAAGATCTACAACATAGCATTACAATTATACCTCATTTCGAATAATTAATGACTAGAATGCACCACCACAGAAACATAGTAGTTACCTTCTTCTGACGCTTGATCACATCCTCATCCAAATGATGGCTAAAAATAATACTGCAACTGGTCATATCTTTTCTTCTAGAATCCTTTCGGTATCGACTTGGTAGAGCATTTTCAGGATCTAACTCCAGCAGCTCTCTGGCAATAGAGGGTTTCAACAGGCTCCTACTTGAAGCTTTTGATGGATTTAGAGGACTGAAAGTAGGTGACAATTTGCTTACCACTTTAGAAGGTGTTTTCAGGCCACTACACGGGACCGGAGAGTTACATTTTGGTGAGTTTCCTGCATCCTTAACACCAGATGGTTTCTTTTGTCGCTGATCAGAGCTACTAACACCAGAAGTTTTGCTGTTAACTCCAGATGAAGAATCAAGAACAGGAGAAGCAGCTGATGATTGTGTGAGAATACTAGACAGCAAACAATTTGATCTGCAATCGGAGCGCTCCCTCCTTGCATACGTTAGCAGTTCTGAACTCCTAATAAAAATCCGTCTTTTCTTGGATGGCCTTGTCACTTCTGGTTGCATATCATGACCTGTAGCAGCCTCGGTAACTGCAGGAGCCTTTGCCTGTACCACTGCAGTAGGTGTTCTTCTCTGTTTGGGGTGAGATGAGGGCTCTCTGCGGAAGACATGAGTTGTTGGTTCATCTCTTAATGGTTCAAGGTTCTGAGCAACATTTGCACTGGTATGCTGTATGCTTGCATCAGTACTTGGCTGAAGACCCTGAGCATTATTTGCACATGCAATTTCTGTGTTTTCTTTGAACATAGAATCTGAACCATATTCTGCGGTTCTCTCACTAATCACCGGTCTCTCAAGTCCATGTTCGCTATGATTATTTCTTACATCTGCAACAGTGGCCTTCTTCAAGTTCTTATTAGAACATAACTCGGGAGACTCATAGAGGTTATTTCTACCAGTGTGCCTTGTTCGACGAACAACAGGTGTACTGTCATAACTATTTCCATCAACAATGTTTGCAACTTTATTCTTCTGTGGTACTGGCTTTGCCTGCTTATGTTTCGTCTTTGTTGCACAATCTTCTAAATTATGTCGCATTTCTATTCCTCCCTGTCCTTTCTGAGGCTTGTGGTTCATCTCAGTTACTTTTATTCTTTTAGAACGTGTCGTGACACCTTCCTGGACGCTGCTGGTTCTCTTTCTAGGAGGGCCACTCTTTGGGTTACCTTTTTCTACTTTAGATCCAACTCTCAGATCTCTCTTCACTGGAGGTTCAACTCTGGCTGACAAGTTTTCAGCAGGGGAACTTTGTGCCAGTGCTTCTATAGCTTCAACAGCCATTTGAGTATCCTGACCAACATCATGCAAATCCACACTGACCTTTTCCTGCTGTCTTTCAATAGGTTTGGCAGTCGATAGATGATCATCCAAGTCTTTCAAAAGCTTTTTCTCAGTCCTTTTTCCAGAAGCCCTCTTACTCTTCACCTCACTTTTGAGTAGTCTCGAATCCGATGAAGGTAAAGTTTCAGTCTTCTCACAAAGTTTGGACCTCGTTCTCCTTTTGCGCCCCTCTATTATTTTCTTGTCAGGAGGTGCAATTTTTGTGGAGCATTTCTTTGGCCTGGGAATTTTTGATTTCCCTCTGCCAGCTGATTGGTGCAACAAGATATCCTTGTTTTTCCTGAAAAAATCACCTCCGCCATCATCCTCGCGACTATCCACCCATGCAAAGACTTCTGCTTTTCCACTGGAACTTCTACGCCGGTCAACCTTCTCAGCCAATAGTAAAGTTCCCATCTTAACTGAAACAGGTGGCTTTGCTTTTTCTAATTTTTTTGGTGATGGTTCTTGAGACGATATGCCGCCATGAATTGAGATCAACCCCTCCACAACGTCCAAAGCATTTGCTTGAGATAGCTCACCAGGCTCCTGTGATCCGAGATAGCTTAGTCCACTAAAACACCTGCTCTTGATTTCCTTCTGTTCGTTCGTTGTGTCAGCAAAAAGCTTCTTTGCTGTTGAGCACCTGCCTTTGCTTTTACTCCCATCTTTTTCATGGCTCTGTACATACCCAAAAGACCCGTCATCAATCCTACGACCTGGGCAATCACCAAAGGACGCATTACATGAGGTAGAGTTGTCTACAATTTCCGTCCGGAGAAATGTTCCATTGGTCGAAGCATGCCTTTTCCCTTGTTCCAAACTTTTGACTGTGGAAAGATCACGCGCTCGTCACAGGAAGCACATTAGAAAAACAAATAGGCTTCAGTTTATGCTACAATTTTATTAGGGAAACTAAGGTTAAGACATGAGCAACAATGTTTTTCATGTTATAATTAAGGAAAATATATTTTGACGACCAAGGGATATATTGAGTATCAGATTTGCGTAACATCAAGGCATCTGTATCTGTATTGAACTAAGAACAACAAAATACACTACCGATCTACAAGCCTTCATTTACGATATAAGGATGAACATGGACTTAGCATGCTTTCCACAGAAAATCGCATATGTATACCTATAGGGCTAGAATTTTTCAATATGGAAAATTTCTGGATGAAAAGCCAGAGAAAACCATATTCAAGTAGATCATTACCACATTACATTGTGTGTCCAAAAACATTCATGTGTACTCAAGAAATGGTGTGCCTAATTGCTGATACTTGCATTACCCTTGGAGTAGTTAGAACTATTAGATACAAGCATATACAAGATCTCGGTCAAGTAAGGTTAAACCAATGAAAGCGTGCAATTCTTTATCATGTGAAACTAGAGGTATTAAAAACATTTTTTATTTACTAACGACAATTTTTTTTATGTTACTTCTCTTGCAGCAACAAGGAAAAATCATGGGTTTCTGCAAGAGACCTAAAGCTTAATCACATCTTTGCCAGGACATAACTAACATAAGGAACAAAAACGTAATGGGACCAAGGTAGTGTTAGGAGACCACATTTTTTAGTTGAGTTAGAGTAGAAAGGCAAAGTTAGCCAGTGATAACTAACCTGTGGCACCCTCTTCTTCCGTGGAAGCATCAGAATCAACCGAATCCTCGGCATAATCCTTCACATCTCCCTCATTATTTGGCAGGCCCTCGTCGTCACTTTGCACTTGAGTGCCCTGGCTCAACTCATCATCACCATCACCACCCATCTCTTTATCCGAATCTTCAACCAACTGGGTCGTCCCCCGTTGAACAGCAGCCTCATCGTCGCTGCTATCATTTTCTCTCTCCTCTTCCTGGCATTCCTCGGCCAACTGCGTCTCGCCACTCCCACCATCCTCAACCTCGCATTCTTCAACCAACTGGGTCCTATCACCATCACCGGCTTCATCCTCCGTGCTGCCACCATCTTCCTCTTCCTCCTCTACTGCCTGTGTCTGCCCAGCGAAGCCACCGGCATCATCCTCTGAGTCCTCCACCACCTGTGTGTCATCAGACATCCTCTCCTCCCCCTCCCCCTCAAATTCTTCAACCGCCTCGGTCTCCTCGTCGTCCTCGTCCAGCGGCTGCGTCTCGCCATACAGCACGCCGCCGTCCTCCTCGCCCCCGCTCTGCGTCGTGTCGCCGGAGCTAACTGGAGACCCTAATCGCAGACCGTTGCCATCCTCCTCGCCCCCGCTCTGGGTCGTGTCGCCGGAGCTAACCGGAGACCCTATCCACAGCCGCCGCAAACCTAAGGTCAGCAGCACATTTACACCAACCGCCGACGAAAAGAAAAGAACCAGGAGACTCACCCAGCGGCGGCGTCCCTCCGTCGTCCACGACCTGGGTCTCCCCGCCGTCCATGGCGACACAGCCGCGAATCTGCAAACGCACACGCACCTCGCCAATCAACACGAACCCTAAACCCTCAGCAGTTTAATAACATACATCATCATAATAATAATAAGAAAAAAAAAACAGAAAAGACAGATGGGGGGCACACATTTGGGGAAAGAACCGCGGGAACAATAAAGAAAACAACCGCCGTACCAGGGGTTGGTCGGAGATCTGCGGGGGCGTGGCCGGGCCTGACTCCACGAGCGGCGGCGCCTCCGCGACGGTTCCTGGAGATGGCGCGGTGGGTGAAGAGGAAGGGGACGGGGGATCCGGCGATAAAAAATGCGGGCTTTTTTCTCTCTTCCCGGGGGATACGGTGGCGGAGTCGGAGTGTCAGATTATGCCGGCGCCGCTTCGCTTCTGTGAGCGGGAGAACGGCCGAAACTCGCGCCCGCTGAGGCGACGGAAGGGATCGCGGCCGTCCGCTTTCCAAGCAACGGTCAGATAGTGGTCGTGGCCTCTGGCGGGGGGCTGGGTGGATACTAGGAGAGGGTTCGGGGGCTTACCTGCAAAAAGCCACAACCCTTGCCCGAACAGAAGAAGGGTTTCTTCCACCGCCGCCGCCGTCGGAGACGCGCTGCCCCCGTGCCGCCGCGGCCGCTCGCCTCTGCCGCCTCCAGTGACTGGAATCCGCCCAGGTAGAATACACCTCTCTCTCCGCTTGCATTGTTAACATTCAACCGCGTGCGCGTACACACAAGTGCAAAATAGATGGGTGATGCTTTGTGGTTGTTTTACCAGTTCTGTTTGAGTAGCGAGCGAGGAGGGGAGGAGCGCGGAATCAGACTGGAGGAAAAATCATGACTGGTAAAAATCTCTTGCCGGTGTTGTTGAGCTCTAATCTGTGCGCGGCCTGTGTGGTGAATTTACAGCGCCGTCTGTTCTGTCGGTATTTATTTTTTTTCCTTTTACTCAGGGAACGGAGAGCAGAAGTCTCGCAAGGAGAAGCGGAAGGAAGCGAGATCGGAGAAGCACAAGCAGCGGTTTCTCTCTTGGGTTCAGCACCAGGTGAACCCACCGAAATCTTTTAGAAGAATAAAAGAAGTACACAAAAAGATGAAACTGTTGTCCTGGTAGCTTCAGTATTTAAATTCTGAAGTGTATAAATATCTTGATTTAGGGTGGCAAGAGTAAGAAGACGGCAATGGTGTCCGTGGAACCGAGTCCGGCAGAGGAGGCAAAACCAAAGAAAGAACCCAAGAAGAGGAGGAGGGAGCCTGAGGATAGCCACAAGTCCAAGTCCAAATTCCAGGAGTATCTTGAAATGGAGATGGGTGGTGCTGCTGTGGGCAGAGAGGAGGATCTGGAGATGGAGAGGAAGCTTGCAAAAAAGCTCAGGGTGAAGAAAGGAAAGCTGGGAGGTCCGGATGATGGTATGGATGATCTTTTTGGGGACCTCGGATTTGGCGGCGACTATGCTTCGGATGGTGAAACAAAAGATGCTAAACCAGAAAAGAAGAAACGGAGCAGGAAAAATAAGAATGTGAAGGATGATGCCATGGAGGAGGACAGTGGGAAAGTAGCGGATGATAGTAAGGTACACAAGAAGAAAAAGAAGCGGAAAAGTAAGAAAGTGAAGGACGATGCTTCGGAGGAACCAGGTGGTGGAGGTGTGGAAATGGCTGAAGAAAGTGATGTATCAATCCACGAATCTGAGGATGAAGAGCCTAATGTGGTTGAAACACCCCCGGTGTCAAAGGCAAAGTATGTACCTCCTAGTCTCCGTGCCATTTCTAGTTCAGAATCAGAAGAAATCTCCCTGCTACGCCGGAGAGTGAGAGGTGTGACTTCCAACTCTATCCTTTTTTTTTTAGTTTTGTGCAACACATTTCTGATTTCCTTGTCATTTCTATCCATTTTGTTTGGAAGCATATTCTCATGGATGGTTTCATTTCCTGTATACATCAGGACTTCTAAACAGGCTTTCAGAGTCCAATGTGGAGTCTATTACTCAGGAAGTTGCTGCAATATTTCGCGTATAGTTCTATATCATCCCCTTTTTGTCCTTCTGATACTATGTTGGCAAACGTCTTTCAGATCTTTTATTTTAGCTTGATTAATGACTTAGTACTCCTGGTTCTATTCCTATTTATCTTTCCAGTCGGTTCCCCGAGGTGTTGGCTGTCAGTTAATTGGTGATGAAGTTTTGGCAAGTTGTTCCCGGGGACCTCGTGGCAATGAACAGTTAAGGATCTTCCGTATCGTCATATTTATTTGGTTATTATGTTAGTACGGTGTATTTTCTTTTTTATTCTCACAGCTTAGAATTTCCAATATTTATTGAAAACTTCAACAAAATGATTCTGAATAATCAATTTAGGATGGGTTCGAGGAATCAACCTTAAGACACATGTGTAGGCAAGATGATAAAATGGAAAGAATTGATATCCTAAAGTTCTCATTTGGGACATTCTACGGTTCTGTTTTAAGTCTGATACTATCCTGGCATGGTGTTCTTTTACTTCTCTTAGATATTTGTTTCACTTGATGACCTGACTGATGGTCTTAGTGCTCAAGAGAGATTATGTTTCTGAAAATGGAAGGCTTGTTCTTTTACTTCTCAAAGTTATTCTTGCCATAGATTTTTTCTGTGGTCCATGCGTTTTGCCCATCTGTAGGATTTTAATTCAGTAATGATACTTATTAGTACATCTTTGAGACCTGTAATGTTTTCCAAACTTTGCCAGTCAAATAACAAAGATAGGTACTTTTTTAGTCAAACCGGCGTTTCTTTTTGGTATGGTGCTCTACTAAGGTAGGAGGTTGGTGGACTGAACTAAATTAATGAAATATGTTGTTTCATTTGTGCAGATATGCTGCTGTATTTGCAGCCTTTATTGCTGGTATGACATGCTTGGTTGGTATGGACTTCAGTGCCAAAATCCTTTCCTCTCTTGCCAAGTCTTTTGAGGTATGACTATTCTGATTAAGATAACAAAAGGACCTTTTACATGTCTCTGTCTACCTAAATATATCTTCATGCCTTCTGCTTTGCTATGTATCTGCTTTGTTTCAGGATACTTAAATCATGTTTATCTTTTGAGGTTTCCAGTTTATTTCTATTTTTCTTATGTTAGTTTTTCGCCCCTTGGTGACAGGATGAGTACTCAAAAGACGATGGGTTATCAGTGAGAAATCTTATGTTGCTTTTCTCTTATTTGTGCATATTCGACGTCATTGCAAGGTCTGTGGTCTGAATGGAACCTACAGCGTGCTCGTTTTTATAGAAACATGTCAGAGTATGTTCTGATGATTTTGTTTATTGTTGCAGCGATCTTGTGTATGATCTTCTCTCAGTGCTGAGTGAGCGCTTGACAGAGCTGGATGTCTCAACAGTGTTAACCATCCTGCAGTGTATGTAGCATTTATAATGTCTTTCCATGCTGAAAAAACCCCGTTTGCAATGCCTTACTCATCTTGCACCAAAATAATAGTGAACTCTCTTATTGAACCATCATTACTGTTAATCTGTCAGAGAACCATCCCATGTTAATTCTGTTTCTGAGTGAAATTCGGGATATGTTTTTATCTTTGTGGACAGGCTGTGGAATGAAGCTGCGGGGAGATGACCCGGGTGCAATGAAAGATTTTGTACTCAGCATTCAGAACTCGGTAAGGCAGTCAAAATTGTGCTCAGCTGGACGAGAAGATGGAAAAGCAGATCTACATAGTAAACGAGTGAGTTGCCTTGTTTTACCCGCCTGTTTAAGAAATACTCCCTCCGTTCCTAAATATGTAGTCCCTTAGTGAAATCCCTAAAAAGACTTATATTTAGGGACGGAGGAAGTAATTCATATCAGAGTGGTTTTGAGTTTGCTATCTGGTTTAACTTGCCATGCAGATGGAGTTTATGCTTGAGACCATATGTGACATTAAGAACAACAAGAAAAGATCCAAAGAGGATCCTTCACAGCATGCCCGTGTAAAAAAGTGGCTTCAAAAGGTTTGTACCAGGACTTCATCTCCCGACGCCTGAACAGAAACCTTTTCCTGCTCATTTAATATTTTGTTCTGTTTTTACTTGCCTGCAGCTGAAGTCAGAAGATATCCTCTTGCGCGGGCTAAAGTGGAGCAAGCTGTTGGATCCTGAGAAGAAAGGGCAATGGTGGTTGTCAGGGGATGCATCTTCCACAGCAAGCAATGTTGAAGATGTTGCAGCAGCTATCAGCAAGGAGGTTGTAGAGGCACAGAAACTGGTTCAGCTTGCAGCTTCCCAGCGGATGAACACTGATATACGAAGAGCTATATTTTGCATCATAATGAGCGCTGAAGACTATGTAGATGCTTTTGACAAGATCCTGAGGCTGGACCTATCTGGGAAGCAGGTCTGCATTGTTTATTTCCTGTAAGATGCTGTTTTCTGCGTGTGCATGTGTCAATCAATATTAGTTAATTTTTTTTTCTCTATTGCTGTGCAGGATCGAGAAATTATGAGAGTCATTGTTGACTGTTGTCTGCAAGAAAAGACTTTCAATAAATATTACACAGTCCTCGCCTCGAAGCTATGCAGCCATGATAAGAATCATAAGTTCAGTTTACAGGTATGACATTGTATTCTTATCATTCTCCATGTCTGCAGACTACAGTAAAGGTATTCTGCCTCACAAGTTAGTGATTTATTGTTTCGTTTGCAGAGCAAGTATACCTTTTTCTTAACATATACATTAGATATTTAATACTCTAGGTGAAACATGTGTGGATGAAGATAAATTGATATCGGACTTGTGTCAATTTTAACATTTGTGTATTCCTGTTTCATTTTGGTGTCATTGCAGTACTGCATCTGGGACCGTTTTAAGGAGCTAGATGAGATGGAGTTGAATCGGTCCATGAACCTGGCAAAACTAGTTGCAGAGATGCTCGCAAGCTTCTCCTTGTCGCTGGCAACACTGAAGGTTGTCAACCTGGCAAACCCTGTGGAGATGACCCCGAAAAAAATCATGCATTTCCGGATGATGTTTGAGACCTTGATGCAGAAAGAAGACTCGCTTATGTGGAACGTCTTCACCCGTATCGCCGGGAACCCAGAGCTCGAGCTCTTGAGAGATGGAATCGTGATGTTCATCAGACAGCATGTGATCGCCAAGGACGCAGGGAAGGAGTTGTCTGGCAAATTCAAGATCGCCAAGAAGGCGCTTGATAACTCTGCTGGAATTTTGATGTAATATGCCCGTCGTGTGTCTTCCACGTCTCGGCTACGTGACACGAGGGCTCTCAGTTTTGTTTGGTATTCTGAGGAAATGTAGACAGATCGATTTTGTACACTACATGAGAATGGTTTCTTTGAATTGATGATGCAAATTTGTAGTGTTCCAGGAAATCAATGATTATTATTACTATCCGAACTTTTGAGATACTCCCTCTGTTTTTTTTAGTCTGCATATAAGATTTGGTCAAAGTCAAGTGATACAAAGTTTGACCAAATATATATCAAAAGATATCAACATCTATAATACTAAACCTATATGCTATGAAAATTAATATTATGGTGCATCTACTAATATTGATTCAATATTATAAATGTTGATATTCTATTCTATAAATTTAGTTAAAGTTTATGAAGTTTGACTTTGACCAAATCTTATATGCGGACTAAAAAGAAACGGAGGGAGTACAATCTCTTGGCCACTATACTGTCTGTTCTGTATACATGAAGCTCCATCTGCCGTGAACATTTGAAGTTAACTAATGATGCCATAACAGATGGCACTTTGTATGATTAACTTGCAAATGCTGATTGGTCACATTTTGGCAAGCTGATGAGGAGAAGAAGCCTAAGTACACTAGGGGGAAATGTCATTGCTTTCATCATCTTCTTCGGGCTCGAGCCCCGCCCATCTGATCATGGAGAAGAGGAACTCCTTGAGGTTCACCTTGCCGTTCTTGTTCAGGTCCATCTCCTCTGCAACAAAGGTACATACACAAACACATTACACTTTGGTTCTGTTTTGAATTTCACATGACTTATCTTGTTTATGTGCATGAGAAACAGAGGGGTCAAGCACACGCAGCAAGAGGTACTGACTGAATAGCTGCGTGGTTATGTGGGCGGGCGTCCTCTCCCGGTCACACTCCTCGTTCATCCTCTGGGTGACGTCTTTCCTGGTGACCTTGCCGTCGCCGTCCCTGTTGAAGAAGAGGAAGGCGTCGATGAGCTCGTCGAAGATGTAGTTGAGCTTGGCCGACTCGAACTCGGAAACCTGGCGACAAACGAGCTTCAGCAGTAGACTATATGGATACCAAGAAGAAGAACTCTCCTGCAGACGGGCAGGAGGAGGAAGACGAGCCTTACCCGGCGCGTGACGTTGGGGCCGAAGAGCAGGTACATGAGGCAGATGAGGACGACGAACTCCTGGAACTGGATCCCCTTGCGGCTGTCGACGTCGCAGTAGCGGTGCACGTCGTCCGACTCCCTCTCCGACATGCGCACCTCGAGCTTGCTCAGGCAGCTCCGCAGCTCCTCGTTGTCGATGGTCCCGTTGGAGTCGGCGTCTGAAGGTTGTCACGCTTTTTAAATTTGCAAAAAATGCATGCAGGCTCCCAAGCTCCGTCCATGGAAGATGCTAAACTTGGCATGGTGGCTTTCATTCGTGTTTACCGTACCGTAGTGGTCGAAGACGTCCCGGATGTCCTTGAGGCCGTCCTTGAAGCGAGGGAGGCGCATGGTGATGCTGTTCACCGACCGGAACGTCCTCGTCCTCGCCTTGGCCCGCTCCCGCAGCGCCTCCGCCACCCTGTTGTCCAGCTCCTTCTCCCCCCGCCGGTGCTTTATCGGGGCAGCGAGCCTCGACGCCGCGCCCCCCATTCCTCCTCCTCCTTCTTCTTCTTCTTCTTCTTCTTCAGAAACAGCCCTTGATGCCTGGGTGCTGCCTTGCGTGGTGGAATTGAGGGTTTTGTTGTAGGTGGTGTAGGTTGTTGTTGGATTGGATTCTGAGTGGGGGATGGAATCCGTCTTGGTTACGGCAATCTCCGTCGACCTGGGAGGGAGGGGGGCGCCGGATGAGGTAGAATCTGATGCCCAAAAATAGAAGTGGACGCTGCGGCAGGAGCCTGCCATGCAATGCGTGCCGTGCCTGGGATATGCATATGCTCCCACTACCGGCTGCTGCATGGAAGAGATTTGGTCCTTTCATCGCCTCGTCGGCCGTGTGTTTTTCTTTTCTGCTTAGACCCAATCTTTGCATCTTGTGTTAGCATGAAATCAACGCTAGAGGCTATGATCTTCAAGAATCTGTACCATGATCCACACTGAGGAAACGATCCGACTGCCTAGCGACATGGGCATATACCGGATTGTCCATGGAAATAGAATCACCAGCACATTTCTGGTCCCCAAGACACCAGGACGGCACAAGTGGCGGTCCAAGATTACGCGTACAACTTGTTCGGTGAAAAAAAAATACACGCAGCTGGCATAAACCAACCCAATATCACAACAAAATAGTATAACCTCTTAACATCCATAATTCAGTACTTACAACCAAACCATAGACACTATACCACACCCGGCTATAGCGCGAACGGAAGATGCTGATGTCGCATGGTGCTTCTCTGAAACAGCAACTCGAAAATTGTTAACCAGAAGGTTTCCCTGGGAATTCTATCGATTTCTAGAATCACACATGGTTGGAAACGAGCAGAATTGTGCAGGATACATACGTTCCATGGTAGTTGCTTTGTCTGTTTTGCGGTACAAAATACTTATACAGGATTGTGAAGAGTGGGAAGCAGGCATACATTGTATGATATACCCCAAAATTATAGCTTCATTCTCAATTTGTTCCTAGAAGTATTTGATGGAAGAGTTCTGTCTTGATCCATTCTTTGAAGAATTGATTGTTCATAGTCACCGATTCAAGATAATACTGCCAGTAAGAATATCCCAGCTCCTGACCTCTGCAACAAATTTAAAAGATAAGTTTACGATCTACACAGACAACTAGGGGGGGGGGGGGGGGGGGCAGCACCATTCTTACCTGAAGAGTTTACCCCCAAAAGATGTACATGGATGCTGAGTTGGAGCGAGCGTACCTCCTCTGGATCCCATCTGCACTCCACCTGGAATGCTATTTTCCCAAAAACTCCAACAATAGGCGGGTGCCAATTCATTTTCTTTTAGACTAGAGTCATGAATATGTTCAGCCAGAATATGATACAATGTAATAATTTATATCACACTTTATGGTTCTCCGTATTCGTGGTTATCTAGCATGCTCTGACATCTCGCAAAACCAATCGAGTCCATTAGCGAACTGAAATCGTCCGTTGGAAGTTTCAAGGGAAGCTACAACCGAATCAGGTATTTTCATAGACAGAGCTCAAACAGCCAACCTTTGCACATGACTTGGCATGCTGCCACAAAATTCAAAGATCTCTGTTGGTAGGTGATTCAAAATAGACCTGGTTCAATCCTGGTATCCAGTCATAGAGAAGGAACGCAAAGCAATGTTCCGTCTTGGAGGTCTGACATTTATATTCAGCATGTCAGCTGATGTTTCTGCTCCTTTGAGAAAAAACAACAGTCGCCTCCTTTCTTTCACGCATGACAGCCTCCTTGACATGAATACCAACCCAGAAAGCAAATTTCAGTAAGACTGCAATAACCAAGTTGATCCGCATCTGGTTGGGTGTTAAACCAGATCAAGATTTGGAACATATCCCTCCAGTCTCATCTCATCAACAAGCGTGTCAAGGAGTTGATACATATCCTCCACACCATGCTGTGGTTCATCCCCTGCATAGAATTCAAGAACTCTGCCGCTAACCTCAATCCAGCTGCAACCTGGAATTTTGCTGACACCTCTCTCTCTCATCAGCCCTCTCATCCGTGCAGAGTCATCCAATCTATCTGAGCTTGCATATATCTTGGATGAAACCACATAGTTCCATGAGTTTGAGGGCTCCAGCAGCATGATCTTGTTGATGACCCTAACACTGACCTCAACATTTTTGCATTTCCGACAAGCAGCAAGCAAAGCCCCCAACATCACTGCATCTGGCTTACCAGGGATCTTCTCAATGAAATCCCATGCTTCTTCTAAATGTCCAGCACGTGCCAATAAATCAACCATGCAGGAGTAGTGCTCGATCTTGGGAATGATTTGGAACTCAGATGTCAAGGAATCGAACCAACGTCGACCATCTTTCAGCAACCCTGCATGCACACAGGCAGAAAGTACTCCTATGAAAGTGATATCGTCCGGACGGAGCCCTTCCTGCTTCCTCATCAGTTCAAACTGCCGAATGGCTTCCTGGCCTCGCCCATTAAAGGCAAGACCGCAAATCAAGGCATTCCATGAAGCTTCATTCTTGCATGGCAATTTCTCAAACACTTGTATGGCTCTGGTAAGATCTCCACACTTTGAGTACATATCCACTAAAGCAGTCCCAACATAGACATTGCTGTAGAAGCCTCTTTGCAAGGCATAGCGGTCGAGTTCAGTGCCTAGCTCCAGAGCTCCAACTGCAGCACAGGCCGAGAGCACCCCTACCAAGGTTATCTTATCTGGGCGTGCCCCTGCTTGCCGCATGCTGTGAAATAAGGAAATGGCTTCCTTTGACATGCCGTTCTGTGCGTACCTGCATCATCATAAACACCATATACAAATGATCAGGCGGGCCAGATAAGATTACATTCATTAGATATTTATTTGAAAATGAGGACCGAAGTTGATCTATCTGTCGATACTTGCCCAGTAATCAAGGCATTCCAAGCGACATTATCCTTGTGAGCGATGGCATCGAACACTCTCCTCGCCTCCGCCATCTCTCCGCACTTCTCATACATCCCGACAAGAGCCGAACCGACGAGCGACCCCACCTCCATCCCCACAGATTTCACCCACTCCTCCAGCCACCTGCCGAGCGCCAGGTCGCCGGCGTCCCTGCACGCGGCGAGCACGACTGCCACGGTCACCGCGTTGGGCGGCACCGCGCCCTCCGCAACCATCGCGCGGAACATGCGTGCCGCGTCGTCCTTCATCCCGGCCGCCTGGTACGCCTTTATCATGGAGTTCCAGGACACGACGTCCCGGCGGAGGATTCCGTCGAACACCCTGCGGGCGGCGCGGGGCCGGCCGAGGTTGGAGTACATGGTGACGAGGGAGTGGACGGTGTGATCGTGGTTGTGTAGTCCGAGCTTCTGCAGGAGCGCGTGCGCCGAGGCGGCGAAGGCGGGTGCGGGGCACCGGGCGGCAGCGAGGAGGAGGAACGGGAGCGTGTAGGCGTCCGGGCGGAGCGCGGCGCGGAGCATGCGGAGGGAGAGCTGGAGGGTGGTGCGTGGGCGGGAGGCCGCGAAGAAGCGGAGGGCCACGTTGAAGGAGAAGGCCGTGGGGGTAGGGTGCGCGGTGAGCAGGAGGTGGACGTAGTCTGCGGCGGCGGTGGAGGGGGAAGAGGAGGAGGAGATGGAGAGGAGCTTGGAGAGGAAGTGGTTGTAGGGGATGGGGCGGTCGTGGTGGAGGAGGTGGGCGTGCAGCTGCTGTATGGTGGAGAGGGAGTGGCATCGCGAGTGGAGCTTGGAGACGGCGGAGGAGAAGGGCGGCACGCCGGGCATCGCCGGTGAGGTGACGTTTGGGAGGGCTCTGCTCCTTCCTGGCGCAGGAAAACGTTCTGTTCAGATCAAAAAACTGGTTCCAAGTGCAAAGAAGTCCACTTAGACCCCGTATAATACCGACCCGCAAAAGTTATTGGACACCGCTAGGCATCAGACTACTGATGCCATGCCTCCCACCAGACCAGTCATGAGCTCTCTGATTGATTTAATCAGGTATGTGCGCTGCCCCTGAAAACAAGCTTGGACAGTTATTTCCTACCTACAAAATCCAGCATTTATTGCCTCCACAAATCACATCGTTAAGTGGGCTGCTAATTACACGAAATTATTTGAGGATATGCATTCTTGATCCTTGGATTTAGGATGCAACTTGTAGATATTAGGAAACTTGCTTTCCAGGAAGCAAAACTTTTAACCAACATGGCAACGTCAAAGGAAGCAAAACTTTTAACCAACATGGCAACGCCAAATTTGTATCAGATGCATGTGCTTGTACTTTTGTTGTAATTAGCCGTGTTTCCATTAGTTAGAAAATTTGCTTATGTGGTGGATGTCTGCTCCAATATTTTTTAATTTTTTTATGTCGGCATATTATGTCTCACAAGCATCAAGATCTTGTCCCATCGACTAAACAAATAGAGAATTGCTTCAAATATCCTTCCATCCAAAATAAAAATATTTCGCATGTTTCAGAAGAATCATGATCTTGCTTCTATATACTTGAGAATTGCTTCAAACCATCTTTTGTCAAAACGAAAAAATATTCCACATGTTTCAAAACCATCCTGATCTTGCTTCCGTCGACAATTACTTCAAACCTTCTTCTGTAAAAAAAAAAGAAATATGTTCCACATGTTTCGGAAGCATCGTGATCTTTGCTTGCATCGACTAGAGAATTTCTTTGAAACTTCTTTTGACAAAAAGGAAAAATATTCCACAAATTTTGTAAGCATCATGATCTTGCTTCCTTCGACTAGACGACTGCTTCGAACATTCTTATGTCAAAAAGGAAAATATTCCACGTGTTTTGGAAGCATCACAATCTTGCTTCCATCGACTAGACGACTAATTCAAGCCTTCTTCTCTCAAAAAATAAAAATATTCCACATGCTTGGGAAGCATCATCATCTTGCTTCCATAGACTAGACAATTGCTTCGAACCTTGTGTCATTAAGAAGGAAAAATATTTCACATGTTTTAGAAGCATCACGATCTTGCTTCCATCGACTAGACGACTGCTTGGAACCTTGTCAAAAACGAAAAATATTTCACATGTTTAGGAAGCATCATAATCATGTTTCCACCAACTAGCTAGAATTGCTTCCAAAAAAAATATTATTTCACTTCCATTAAAAAGGAAAATATTTCGTCATAGTTACACTAGTTCATATAAATTCTTGGTTTGTTTACAAAGAGAGAAAAGATTCTACTGCCAGGCAAGGTCAAATTGCATCCATGGCGCTGATCCATGGAAGGCGTGATCCATGGCGCTGAAGGGTAGAAGCTGCAGTGCCCCTGCCCAAGCCCCTCGATCTTCTTCATTGTGTCGTCCTTGGGATGTACTCCCTCCGTTTCAAAATATAAGACCTTTTAGGGATTCAACTAGGAGACTACATACGGAGCAAAATGAGTGAATCTATACTCTAAAATATGTCTATGGACATCCGTATATAGTTTATAGTGCAATCTCTAAAAGGTCTTATATTTAGAAACGGAGGGAGTATATACTCTACAGCCTCAAGCGTCATGAGTCATGGAGGAGGTAAGAGAGTGATAAATCTGCTTCTAAGAGTATCAATTGTTTTATATTGTACAGTTTTGAACTGCGAAATTGACAAGAAATAAGACAAATCAGTACCTAGGGTGGCGGGATTGGTGGCCTTGCTTGGAAGGCATGCATAGTCGCCATGAGATATGGAAATCGAAGGCGTGGAAGGTCGCTGACGTGCAACCTCGTCGAACCGGTGGCGACGGGCATCTAGCTATGGATAAGATCAGATCTACCGCTATAGTATGCCATGTCGGTTGCCGTTGCTGCCGAGAAGGGCAGATATGGCAGCTGCGAGCTGCTACAGCCACCTCCTGGTGATGTGAACGAGAACCACTGCTACCCTGAAAGGAATTGGAGCAGTGCGTGTTGTTACGTTGGATTCATATTGCTACCAGCGGCAAGCCGGCGACACACTCTTCATCTCCACAAACTCCGGCAAGCACTACCATCAAAATAAAATTTAAAACTAATCACAACCAAACATGGTAATGAATCAAAAATCAAATTGACAACCCACAACCTTGTACGGCCTAATGAACAAATCAAGAGCATGCTAGACAACAACGACCCATGATGAAGGGTGCCTGCATCGGCCACGATGCTCCGATGCGGCGGCACCAGATGAGTCTGGCTTGTGGAAGAGAAGGATAAGTCGTGGCAGGGATCGGCGGGGAGATGGGCTCGTAGGGCAACGGGGTGGAGAACGCCACGCTCTGTATTGATGGGCGAGGAAACGGGAGGAGATTATGGGAGGGAGGTGCGAGATTACGGGAATCATAGGGTCTGATATTTTTTGGGTGGGCCTAAAAGGTGGTGTTTTTTAGGAGCCTCTCGGCCGTGGGATGCGAAAGAAATCAACGGAAGAAGCTTGGTCTCACATTTGGAACAGAATCAGACGTCTGACCATAAGTGTTTCCCAAAGTTATTTGGTTTTTGCGGGCTAGTGCGGGCGCGAAGAGAGGAAAACCCTCAAAACGGAACCGTATAAAAGATATCCACAGAAGATGCTATTATACGGGTCGTCAATGCGGGGTCTACTCGGGCGCCACCGCGTCGACCCGTAAAACCGAATACCCCATAAATCAAAATTACTCATCATGTGCAAATGTTAATATTACAAATACAATAATCATCCAAAGTACAATAATTATTCAAATCACCCTAGCAAACTAAATGAATGTCACACATGAATACAAAACTTGTCCCGTATACAAATCACACATGAATGAAATGAAAATAAAATGGAAAAATGGAATGTGTTACTGTCCAACCCTTTGACAATGTTGCTCAATGAGATCCTTCTGAAGTTCACAGTGGGTGTTTGCATTTTAAATCTCCCTGTAGGTTTGAAGAAAAGCTCTAATTCGGTTAGGGTCTATAGCTGGTTTGACACAGCTACCCACATTGTCATGGAATAACTTCCAGTTCATGCCTCTTTCATCTTCGAGAACCATATTGTGAAGAATAACAGAGCATGTTATGATGTTTTTTAAGGATCGTTTGTCCCAAAACCGAGCAGGACCACAAACAATGGCAAACGTAAATTGGAAAACCCCAAATGCTCTTTCAATGTCTTTTCGGGCTACCTCTTGTGCCCTTGCGAATTTAGACTCTTTCCAACTTTTGGTGTCTTTGATGCTCTTCACAAATGTGCACCAACAAGGGTATATATCATCTGCAAGATAGTATCCTTTTGTGTATTTATGTCCATTATAGTGTAGTTGCAAGCTGGAGCACCAACACTAGCAAGCCTAGCAAGTAAATGAGACCGTTGTAACACATTGATATCATTTAGAGTGCCCGACATACAAAAAAAGCAATGTCAAATCCATATATCATGTGAAGCTACGGCTCTCTAGCACAATTGTTGCATCACGAGACTTGCCACAATACATTCCCTGTCATGCTTTTACGCAATTTTTCAAGTTCAATGCATACAATCTATGCTTCCTAGCATGCCATACCAACCTCTTCTTTTGTTAAATGCCATCATTTTTTGTGTGTTCCTCGTTCGATGCCCGAAGATATTCAGGACCAAAGACACGGACAATCACTTTGGCAAACATATGCACTCACTCAATTGTACTATATTTCCCATTGCGAAGGTACTCATCAGTATAGTCAGCCGGAACGACGTATGAAATTACCCGCATACTGCCGAGATTTTCTGGTATGCACTAAATCCCTTCAAGCCCGCTGCATTCCTTCTTTGAGTAAAATATCGACAACTGGCCTCGCAAGCTTCAACAATTTTAACAAAGAGGGATCTGCGCGTATGGTACCTTCTCCGAAAGAGGTGCGCCTGGTATGTTGGATTGGCGGCGAAGTAGTCTCGCATCAGCATCTCGTTGTCGAGATGGCAATTTCGAGGAATGCAAAGACGGCCGACAGTCGATCCACCCGCCTCTTTCGGTGCTCGTCTTCGTACTCCTTCACGGCAAGGGCCATCACCAAACTCTGCTGGCGAAATGTGAGAAGCATCGTCTCAACATCCGCGTCATCCGAATCGGATGAATCCTCGAGCAGAAACTTCTCGCGCAGGCTCAAATCCATCTCCGGCGGTGGCTCTCCCGCCATTGTGGATTGGCGGATCCAGGGAGCCATTGCAGCGGCTCGGCGGAAGAGGGCAGCGACACCCCAACTGCGCGATTCACCCCGCAAATTTGGCGGAAATCGCTGGCGACGGACTGGGGGAACCAATGGCGGCACGACGGTGGAAGGGGGTGGGGAAAGGGCGCGAGGTGAAATGTCCGTCCCACCAACCGCTTCCCTCGAATACAGGGCACCATATAGGCGAGGCGGAAACTTGTGTTTTCGCGGGTCGGGGAGGGGATTTTGCCACGCCCCTCAAAAAAGTTTACGGGTCGAACGCATTTGCGGGGTCTGGTCTAGCAGCATTTTCCGCGGAGACCCTTATTTTGGCGGTTATTTTGCGTATCAGGGCATTATACGGGGTCATTTGCGTCGCCGCGGACACCGACCGGACACGCACCTCACCCGCGTGCTGCTTCCCCTAGCCCACCAGTTGGTATCACAGTCTCTCTTAGGCCGTCCGACCCCATTTTCCCCTAGCCACCCTAGCTCTCTAGCAGCAAATCCACCGACGGGCTGCCTTCTTCGTCTTGGCGCGGGAGGTCTAATATTACTTTAGTAATATTGGGCAAGCTCCCATATTTTTATAAAGCTAGTTATTGTTTTAATTAAATGCAAAACTAAATAAAATAAAACTAACTAGAAAGAAACTGAGGACAAAAAGAAGGCTCACCTGTGTTGGGCCTTAGTCCATAGGGACAAGCCCAACCAACCGGCCCAGCCCACCTGGACCCCCATCGTCCTCCTGTGTTCACCAAGGGAGGCGTGGGCACGACAATGCGTGCCAACGGCCGAGGCCGACGCCGTGGTGGCCATCCGTCGGCTCTCCGATGGCAATAAGGCCGCCCTCGACCTCCATGGACGCTGAACCCTAAACCTAGCTCGCCCATTCCCTCCCCCTCGCTCGCTCTCTTCTCCCTCGCGATATGCCGAGGCGCCATCGCCATGGCCGTCGTCACCCGTGCGCCCACTTTCGCTCCCCCAGGCTAAGGACGCGCCCTCCTACTCTGTAACACTTCCCTGCGTCAGCTACAACCACCAAATTGAGCCGGAGCCATCACAACGTCGTCGTCGTACTCTTCTTCCTCCTCGGGCACTGTCTTTCGCGCCATCGATTCAAGCCACATCGATCCTTTCCCGAGCACGCTTGGCACACCTGAAAATCCGTGGCGGGGCCCTTCATCTTCCCCCCTTCTTCGTTGGCTCACACGCGTCCTCTAGCCCCTGCTGCTGCCGAAGCCGAAGCTTGTCGTCGCGGGAGCTCATCGCGATGACGCTCCGGTGACCAATTGGTCCCGCGCTCGCCCCATTTTCATCGTCGCCCGAACACCAGCGCCGACCTTGCTCAATGTCGGCGACGTTCCCGACCATCTCCGACGCTGTCATCACCCCCATCGGATGCAGTTCACTCCGCATGCTTGAACGCGCCCTCACATGCGCCAAACGGGCCGTGTGGCGCATTTCCAACGGTCACCTGAGCCTCCGCCTCATTTTGGCATCACCGACGGCGAGCCACCGGCCACCGATGACCTGGCTAACCTAGGGACACCCCCAGGGTCACTGCAAGTGGGCCCGGGGGCCCCTATTGCGAGTTGACCACGATCAATTGACTGACTAGGCACTGCCCAGTCACTAACGAGTGGCCCATACCGCCCACACACACTCACACATGGGCCCATGGTCAATAGCTCTAATTAACATGTTAATTAAATTAAATTAAATTAAATGGAATAAATAGACACTGACAAGTGGGGCCTTAGTAGTTAGATTAGTCAAATTAGTTAAATTTAACCCTGTTAGCCCCAATGTTTATGACAACTGGGTCCCACAAGTCAGTTTGACCAGTCAAACTCACTGCTCACTCTTCATGTCATCATGATGTCATGTTGATACAATAAAAGGATTTTCTTATTTCAAATAAATCTGTTAAATTCAGGATATTAATAAAACTTTGAAAATTAATATAAAATAATCTATAAGTTAGATAAAAAATAATTTATATATGAAAGTTGCTTAGAAAAATCCCACGAATCCGAATACACTGTCCGTTCATCTGTCACATGTTCCTAGCATGATGAACATGGATATTTTGGCGGTAAAATCACATGTTCGGTAGTAGCCAAAGACCCGGGAAATATCGTCACATATTTTCCCGCTTCGTCCATGACGTGCAGTACTGTGTTAGCTCATCCCTAGCAGTGCATATTGCCATGTCATGCATCGTGTTGCATATGCTTGCCTTTATTTAGTGTTTCTTCCCCCTCTTCTCTCTGATAGATGCCAAGGCTGACGCTGCTGCCGGGTACGACTACGCCACTGACGACCAACCTTTTGCAGTAGAGCAACAAGGCAAGCAAAGCCCCCTTGACTATCCCTATATCACCCATTCTTTCTCTCTCATGCTTGCATTAGATTTTTCAACTGTTGTAAATAGCTCCTATTCTAATGCATAACATGTTTTTGTTAAACTGCTTTTGGACCCTACTGCATAGTAAATGCTTAGTATAGGTTGATTAGTGATCCCAGTGACCGCTCTTAGTCCCAGTTGCGCTTACTTCATCGTTGAAGACTCGGCGAGGTGAAGACTCGATCATCTGATCGACAAGCCATGACCCGTCACATCATCTCACATCCCTTAGTTGTACGACTCTACAAAGCTACTATCGAGTACCGAGGGTGATACCTCATAATGTACTCCTGATGTTAACTCTGTAGTGTAGTTAACCGGAGGTGGTTTATGGAGGGTGATTCCTCCTTCGCCACTTCCGATAACAACTCTATCGTGCAACCCCTCAAACGTGAACCATCGAGGGTGATTCCTCCCTGGTCACCTTGATGGTTACATCGATTGGAATCCATCAAGGGTGATACCTCGGATTCCTCTGATGTTATAGACACACGGTTACTTTAACTTTACTAATAGAACATGATGAGATGTGTGGAGCGGGTGTATTCCCATGTGATTGTGATGTGGCGTGGCCGGGCATTCTTGGCCCTTGCCACACACCCTCGAGACGGGACGACGGGACCACATATAATGGGTCATTGATCATCACCGCAGTTAACAAAACATTAATGGGTTTGGATATGTGATCTGAGAAGGCCTTTGGCGTATTACGCACTAACCATCACGCGGAACAATTATGGGTACGCGGCATCATTGTATCACCCGAATCTCTTCGGACGTCAGCATTGGAGTGGCGCACGCCTGCATGGTCCACATAAGCATTGATCTTGTATAAGAGGTGCTAATACTGATCTGGCCACCCATGCAACATGCAGGAGTGCAAAGAGCAATGGGCCCAAGACCCCTGCACATAGGATTTAGTCCGGCGGGATAGCCTCTCTACTGAGTCTAGGTTGGCCTACGACGTGTTGATGTCCCGAGGCCGGTCATGACCGAGAAAAGTGTGTACGACCAGAGGTTATCAAACATGTTGGGTGCTACAGCAACAGACAACAGCGCCAGAGATTGGCACGTTGACGGAGACTGGGCTTGCATTGATTTTTCCCTTGAAGAGGAAAGGGTGATGCAGCACAGGAGCAGTAAGTATTTCCCTCTGTTTGACAACCAAGGTATCAATCAAGTAGGAGAATCGCGTCAAGTCCAGAGTACCTGCGCAAACACAAAAAAGCTTGCACCCAACGCTATAAAGGGGTTGTCAATCCCTTCAAGATTGATTGCAAAGTGAGATCTGAAGGCGGAAAGTGCAACAAAGTAAAAGAGTAAGGCTGAAAATATGGTGTGAAGTAGACCCGGGGGCCATAGTGTTCACTAGGGGCTTCTCTCAAAATAGAAAATATTACGCTGGGTGAACAAATTACTGTCGAGCAATTGATAGAACCACGCAAAGTCATGACGATATCTAAGGAAATGATCATACATATAGGCATCACGTCCGAGACAAGTAGACCGATACTTTCTGCATCTACTACTATTACTCCACACATCGACCGCTATCCAGCATGCATCTAGTGTATTGAGTTCATGACGAACAGAGTAACGCCTTAAGCAAGATGACATGATGTAGAGGGATAAACTCAAACCAATGATGAAAACCCCATCTTTTTACCCTTGATGGCAACAACACGATGCGTGCCTCGCTACCCCTTCTGTCATTGGGTGAGGACACCGCACGGTATGAACCCAAAACCAAGCACTTCTCCCATTTCAAGAATCATAGATCAAGTTGGCCAAACAAAACCCACAACTAGAAGAGAATTACAAGGAAATGAAATCATGCATATAAGAGATCAAAAGAAACTCAAATAAGATTCATAGATAATGTGATCATAAATCCACAATTCATCGGATCTCGACAAACACACCGCAAAAGAAGATTACATCGGATAGATCTCCATGAAGATCATGGAGAACTTTGTATTCAAGATCCAAGAGAGAGAAGACGCCATCTAGCTACTAGCTATGGACCCGTAGGTCTATGGTGAACTACTCACGCATCATCGGAGAGGTCATGGTGTTGATGAAGAAGCCCTCCATATCCGAATTCCCCCTCCGACAGGGCACCAGAACGTGCCCCAGATGGGATCTTGCGGAGACAGAAGCTTGCGGCGGCGGAAAAGTATTTTCATTGATCTCCTGATTTTTTCTAGGATTTTAGGGAATATATAGGCGAAGGAGCTAGGGCAGAGGAGGCCCAGGGAGCCCACAAGCCTGGGAGGCGCGTCCCCCTGGCTGCGGCTAGGGGGCTTGTGGGGTCCCTGGTGACCCTCTGCCTTGGTTCTCAAGTCTCCCGATCGTCTTTTGTTTTGGAAAAAATATTTTCGGAAGTTTTATTCCGTTTGGACTCCGTTTAAAATCCTCCTCTCAAAAGGGTCAAAAACACGGAAAAAACAAGAATTGGCACTTGGCACTGAGTTAATAGGTTAGTTCCAAAAAAGATATAAAAGGCATACAAAACATCCAAAGTTTGACAAGATAATAGCATGAAACCATCAGAAATTATAGATACGTTGGAGATGTATCAAGCATCCCCAAGCTTAACTCCTACTCTTCCTCGAGCAGGGAAGCGATAAAGACTGAATTTTTGATATGGAATGCTACCTAGCATAGTTGTCCTTTGTAACTTCTTTCATGTGACATGAATGTTCAGATCCGTAAGATTCAAAACAATAGTGTTCTATTGACATCAAAACAATAATAAACTTCAAGCAAACTAACAAGGTAATCATGAACTTTCGAAATAACAAGGCCAAAGAAAGTTATCCCTACAAAATCGTATAGTCTGGCTATGCTCCATCATCCTCACACAACTAATTTAAATCATGCACAACCCCGGTATTGGCCCAGTAATTTTTTTTGCACTCTTACTTTCTCAAACCTTTTATAACTATCACGCAATACATGAGCGTGAGCCATGGATATAGCACTATAGGTGGAATAGAGTGTGGTGGTGGTTGTGAGACAAAAAAGAGGAGATGGTCACATTGACTCGGCGTATCAAAGAGCTATGGAGATGCCAATTAATAGATATCAATGTGAATGAGTAGGGATTGTCATACAAAGGATGCACTAGAGCTATAAGTATATGAAAGCTCAAAAGGAGAACTAGTGGGTGTGCATCCAACTTGCTTGCTCACGAAGACCTAGGGAAATTTAAGGAAGCCCATCATTGGAATATACACGCCAAGTTATATAATGAAGATTCCCACTAGCATATGGTGGTGACGAAACGAGAGTCTCTCAATCATGAAGAACATGGTGCTATTATGAAGCACAAGTGTGGAAAAAGATAGTAGCATTGTCCCTTCTCTCTTTTTCTCTCTTGTTTTTTTATTTGGGCTCTTTGGCCTCTCTATTTTTGTTTGGGCTCTTTGGCCTCTTTTTTTTTATTTCCTCACATAGGACAATGATCTAATAATGAAGATCATCACACTTTTATTTACTCACATCTCAAAAGCTCAGAACGATGATGACTCTATAGGAAATGCCTCCGGCAGTGTACCAGGATGTGCAACGATCTAGCTTGGCGTATGACGTTAAAACATCTCGCTAGCTATCTTACGATCATGCAATGGCAATATGAGAGTGACGGCACAAGTCATGAGACGGAACGGTGGGAGTTGCATGGCAATATATCTCGGAATGGCTATGAAAATGCCATAGTAGGCAGGTATGGTGGCTGTTTTGAGAAAGGCATATGGTGGGTTTGTGCACGAGCGAGAATTGCGCGGTACTAGAGAGGCTAGCAATGGTGGAAGGTGAAAGTGCATATATACCATGGACTCACATTAGTCATGAAGAACTCACATACTTGTTGCGAAAGTTTTTATTAGTAATCGAAACAAAGTACTAAATGCATACTCCTAGGGGAAGGGTTGGTAGGTGTTAACCATCGCGCGATCCCGACCGCAACACAAAGGATGACAATCAATAGATCAATTATGCTCTGACTTCCTCACATAGCGGTTCACCATACGTGCATGTTACGGGAATCACTAACTTGAACACAAGTATTTCTAGATTTATACCCTACTAACATAACTCTTAATATTACCAAATCCACGTCCCAAAACTAATTGAGAGGAATCAAAACTTCTCTTTCTACTCAATGCACATGAAGATGGAGGTTTTTGTATCCTTTTTGGGTACCTATCACCTTTGGGACTACTTTCATAGCACAAGCCAACTACCAAGTCACGCACCGCCGTGCTCTAAAAGATCTAAGTGAAGCACATAGAGCAAAATTGTCTAGCTCAAAAGATATAAGTGAAGCACGATGAGCATTCTAGCAAAATCACGATGAGTGCATGTCTCTGTTAAAAAGGTGTGCAGCAAGGATGATTGTGACACAACAAAAAGAAAAGACTCCTACGATACAAGACGCTCCAAGCAAAACAGATATCATGTGGTGAATAAAAATATAGCTCCAAGTAATGTTACCGATAGATTGAAGACGAAAGAGGGGATGCCTTCCCGGGGCATCCCCAAGCTTGGGCTTTTTGCTTTACTTGAATTTGAAGCATCCCAAGCTTGAGCTCTTTCCACTCTTTATCCCTTTGTCCATGAGATCATCACCCAAAACTTGAAAACTTCACAACACAAAACTTAAACAGAAACTCGTGATATCATTAGCACAAGAAAACAAACTACCACCTCTTTGGGTATTGTAAAAAACTTGAATTCTATTCATATTGGTGTTAGATTACTGTATTCTCACTTTTCCATGGCTAGTACCCCCCGATACTATCCATAGTTTCATCAAAACAAGCAACCAACTCAATAAAAACAGAATCTGTCAAAAACAGACCAGTCTGTAGCAATCTGTATACTTCGTATACTTATGGTACCTCAAAAATCCTGAAAACTTACGAATGCCTGGGAAAAAGTCATATCAACCATCAGCAAAAATAATAAACTCAAAATCTCTTTCTGAATAAAAATGAAAAATAATATCATGAGTGAAAAGTTTCTGTCTTTTTCCAACAGCATCAAACAACCATCACCAAGACTAGTCATAAAGGTTTTGCTTGGCTCAAACACAAAAAGAAACACAAAAGACACTATCATAACAGAATTATGATGGTGTGGATGCAACAAAATAGAAATAAAAAGATAAATTCATTGGGTTGCCTCCCAACAAGCGCTATTGTTTAACGCCCTTAGCTAGGCATAAGGCGATAGAATCACGTATCGTCGTCTTTGGTGCTCAAACCATAAGTAGCCCTCATCATGGATTCATAAGGCAATCTTATTTTATTTCTAGAAAAATGCTCCATGCCATTCTTTAAAGGAAATTGAAATATAATATTCCCTTCCTTCATATCGATGATAGCACCGATAGTCCTTAGGAAAGGTCTACCAAGAATGATAGGGCATATAGGATTGCAATCAATGTCAAGAAAAATGAAATCCATGGGTACATAGTTCCTATTTGCAATAATAAGAACATCATTGATCTTTCCCATGGGTTTATTGACAGTAGAATCCGCAAGATGCAAATTAAGAGAACACTCCTCAATCTCATTAAAACCCAGAACATCACATAAAGACTTTGGAATCGCGGAAACACTAGCACCCAAATCACACGAAGCATTGCATTCATAGTTTTTGATTTTGATTTTTATAGTAGGTTCCCACTCATCATGAAGCTTTCTAGGGATAGAAACTTCCAATTCAAGTTTCTCTTCAAGAGATTTTATAATAGCTTCGACGATATGATCGGTAAAGGCCTTGTTTTGGCTATAAGCGTGTGGAGAGTTTAGCATGGATTGCATCAAGGAAATGCATTCAATCAAGGAGCAACTATCATAATTGAATTCCTTGAAATACAAAGTAGTAATTTCATTACTACTCAAGCTTTTAATATCTTCTACTCCACTTTCAATGCTTTTAGCATCAAGATAGATGGACTCCGAATCGTTGGGGCGTTTTTCAACCAAAGTGGATGCATATCCAGCCCCATCATCATTAGGCTTGACACAAGAAAATAAAGATTCCATGGGAGTCACACCAAGCACTTTAAGATCTTCGTGATTCTCATCACGAGAACATGCCTTTTTAAGCCATTCATGTCTAGCACGAATTTGGGCGGTTCTTTCTTTGCTCTCACTCATGGAAACACGCAGAGATTTCAAAGTTTCATCCATATTGATCTTGGGAGGAGCACATCTAACTTTCAAAGCATCAATATCACTAGAGATTCTATCAACGCTCCTAGCCAAATCATCAATTTTGAGTTTTTTTTTCCTCTATGGATGCACTGAAAATCTTTTGTGAGTTGATAAACTCTTTGATATTACTCTCTAGATCAGAGGGTAATCTATTGTAATTTCCATGAGTATTGTTGTAGGAGTTGCCAAAGTTATTAGAGGGGTTACTAGGAAAAGGCCTAGGAACATAGTTTCCTCTAATAGCATTGTTTTTGCCAAAGTTATTTCTACCAACAAAATTAATGTCCAAGCTAGCGTTGCTACTATCAATCAAGGAAGACAAGGGAATATCATTAGGATCTAAAGGAGCACTTCTACTAGCAACCAAATTCATTAACTCATCCATCTTAGCACTCAACGAGTTAATTTCTTCTATAGCGTGTACCTTCTTACTAGTAGGTGACCTTTTAGTGTGCCATTGAGAGTAGTTCGTCATGATATTGTCTCGGAGTTTTGTGGCTTCTCCTAACGTGATTTCCATGAACATTCCACCTGAGGCGGAGTCCAAGATATTTCTAGAAGCGAAATTCAAGCCAGCGTAGAAGACTTGTATAATCATCCAAAGACTCAAGCCATGAGCGGGACATTTCTAATCATCAATTTCATTCTCTCCCAAGATTGTGCAACATGTTCATGATCAAGTTGTTTAAAATTCATGATATCATTACGGAGAGAGATAATCTTAGCCGGCGGAAAATACTTGGATATGTAAGCATCTTTGCACTTATTCCAAGAATCAATACTATTTTTGGGCAAAGACGAAAACCAAGTTTTTGCTCGATCTCGCAACGAGAAAGGAAAAAGCTTAAATTTACTCACATCATTATCCACATCTTTCTTCTTTTGCATATCGCAAGTCTCAATGAAGGTATTAAGATGGGATGCATGCGGCATCTTCACTAGGAAGGCCGGAGAACTGTTGTTTCATAACAAGATTCAGCAAAGCGGCATTGATTTCGTATGATTCCCACTAGTGGCGGGAGCAATCGCAGTACTAATAAAATCATTATTATTAGTATTCGAGAAGTCACAAAGTTTGGTGTTTTCAGTCATGGTGACTTCAGCAAGCAAACAAGCACACAAGCGAACAGAAAGCAGGCAAGAGAAAAGGGCGAACGAAAAAGGCAAACGAAAAAGGCAAATATTTTTGTAAATTTTTGTTTTCCAGAAGTGGGGGAGAGGAAAACGAGAGGCAAAAAAATTAAATGCAAGAGATGAGTTTGCGACACTTACTTGGATGAGTTCTTGACTTAATCCTCCCCGGCAACGGCGCCAGAAATTCTTCTGCTACGGCAACACACAACATCGCGAGAGATTGGCATGTTGACGGAGACTGGGCTCGCGTTGGTTTTTCCCTTGAAGAGGAAAGGGTGATGCAGCACAGGAGCAGTAAGTATTTCCCTCAGTTTGAGAACCAAGGTATCAATCCAGTAGGAGAATCGCATGAAGTCCAGAGTACCTGCGCAAACACAAAAGAGCTTGCACCCAACGCTATAAAGGGGTTGTCAATCCCTTCAAGATTGATTGCAAAGTGAGATCTGAAGGCGGAAAGTGCAACGAAGTAAAAGAGTAAGGCTGAAAATATGGTGTGAAGTAGACCCGGGGGCCATAGTGTTCACTAGGGGCTTCTCTCAAAATAGCAAATATTACGGTGGGTGAACAAATTACTGTCGAGCAATTGATAGAACCACGCAAAGTCATGACGATATCTAAGGCAATGATCATACATATAGGCATCACGTCCGAGACAAGTAGACCGGTACTTTCAGCATCTACTACTATTACTCCACACATCGACTGCTATCCAGCATGCATCTAGTGTATTGAGTTCATGACAAACAGAATAACGCCTTAAGCAAGATGACATGATGTAGAGGGGCAAACTCAAACCAATGATGAAAACCCCATCTTTTTACCCTTGATGGCAACAACACGATGTATGCCTCGCTACCCCTTCTGTCACTGGGTGAGGGCACCGCACGGTATGAACCCAAAACCAAGCACTTCTCCCATTGCAAGAATCATAGATCAAGTTGGCCAAACAAAACTCACAACTCGAAGAGAATTACAAGGATATGAAATCATGCATATAAGAGATCAGAAGAAACTCAAATAAGATTCATAGATAATCTGATCATAAATCCACAATTCATCGGATCTCGACAAACACACCGCAAAAGAAGATTACATCGGATAGATCTCCATGAAGATCATGGAGAACTTTGTTTTGAAGATCCAAGAGAGAGAATAAGCCATCTAGATACTAGCTATGGACCCGTAGGTCTATGGTGAACTACTCACGCATCATCGGAGAGGTCATGGTGTTGATGAAGAAGCCCTCCGTATCCGAACCCCCCCTCCGACAGGGCACCAGAACGTGCCCCAGATGGGATCTTACGGAGATAGAAGCTTGCGGCGGCGAAAAAGTATTTTCGTTGATCTCCTGATTTTTTCTTGGATTTTAGGGAATATATAGGCGAAGGAGCTAGGGCAGAGGAGGCCCAGGGAGCCCACAAGCCTGGGAGGCGCGTCCCCCTGGCCGCGGCTAGGGGGCTTGTGGGGTCCCTGGTGACCCTGTGCCTTGGTTCTCAAGTCTCCCGATCGTCTTCTGTTTTGGAAAAAATCTTTTTGGAAGTTTTATTCCGTTTGGACTCCGTTTAAAATCCTCCTCTGAGACGGGTCAAAAACACGAAAAAAACAGGAACTGACACTTGGCACTGAGTTAATAGGTTAGTTCCAAGAAATATATAAAAGGCATACAAAACATCCAAAGTTTGACAAGATAATAGCATGAAACCATCAAAAGAAAGATATAAAAGGCATACAAAACATCCAAAGTTTGACAAGATAATAGCATGAAACCATAAAAAATTATAGATACGTTGGAGATGTATCATTGGGAAATGTGGTGCACCCGTGTAGGGATGATTAAACTATTCGAATAGTTGTGTCTGCGGTAATAGGACGACTTGCAGTTGTATCCCTATCTAATACAACTAGAAATGTGACTTAAATTGAAATGTTGGCTCCGAGATTGCTTTCTCACACGGAGTCGAGGAAGGATCTCAGCGCGCTACTTAATAAACTTGCTACACTATACTCTGCTGATCTTCGCTCTTCTAATGATGCAAGACACTCAAGATGCTAGTCTTCAATAGGACTAGGCCCTCTCTCTATTTTGGCATTTCTGTAGTCAGTCCAAAGATATAGCCCCATTTCTTTTGATGCTGATGCATACTTAGCATAGTTCTGATGTCAGTCTTGCGAGTACTTTGGATGAGTACTCACTGTTGCTCTGCTCCCCCGTTTCCTCTTGATACGATTGCCGCAATGAGATGACGGAGCCCAGGAGATGGTTGATCCCATCAACTACTACTACTATCTCGACGGAGCCTGCTACCACATGGAGTTCACTCACGAGGAGGAGGAGTTAGGAGGCTCCCAAGCAGGAGGCCTTGAATCTTCGATCCATGTTATGTTTATGCTCGCCTTCTTAAGGCAAAACTTGTTGATTTATGTTTGTACTCAAGTATTGTTTGCTTCCGCTAACTCGTGTGTTTTCGAGCTTATGTATTCAAGGCCTCGAGGCCCCTGGCTTGTAATATGAAGCTTGTATGACTTTAGTTTGTGTCTAGAGTTGTATGATTAGCGTACAATTAATTTGGGGCGTCACAAGTTGATATCAGAGCCGGCTGCATGTAGGTTTCCCCCTTTCCAACTCCTTGGCCGAAGTTGAGTCTAGTCTTTGAAAGACTTTAACTAACATTGTTGTGTGGCTTACGGGTCCACATCTTAATCGGGTGGTATTAGGATCATTTACTCCTCTTATATACTCTGGTTTTGATCTCTCTTGTCCTTCGAGTTAAAGATTTTGCTAACTCCAACTTTAGGTTCTCGTAATCACATCCACCAAAGCGTCATCTTATCTGCTTTTGTCTCTTTTGAAAGTATGATGCACATGCTCTCTTTTGACATATTTGAACCTCCGTATTACAGATGTGTCCCGCAAGACAGTTCGTACGCCTGACTATGGCTGTCCATGCGGCTCGGTTCACGGCCATTCCAGTCGACCTCTTGACCAGGCTATGATATCGTGGTATCCCGAGTACACTATTTATGAGGACTACTGCGAGTTCAACTAGGAGCAGTACTAGACAGTGGTTCGTATCTTCGATCGGCAGAACCTCTCCATCACTAAGCTTCACACCTTTTGCGGTGTTGGGTTGAGTGTTGATATGGCAGTCCATGATGTTGATTATATTGCTATCACCCGCCTCTGTGAAGATTACCCTCGCTTGGAGGAGACTCGATTCAGATACATCCCGTATGCCCCCGCTAGGGATGAGACCGGATCCCACATCGCTTCCTACACCCCTTATGTGCGGCAGCGTAACGATCGATCCTACACTACAGTGTGTACCCCTTATATGAGTCGTTGTTACAACCCAAAGGTTCCGGTTTAGTACACTGAGGTGCTGGATCGTGTTGTCCGATCTCTGGCTATTGAGTTGTATGCTACACATACTCGTCTTTACGATGCTATGACACAGTTACTAGCAACAGTTAGCGTAAGGATGCATCCAGAGTACATCCTTTGCCCGTGCAGGACAGAGCTACCACTAGGTCTTGAGTGGCGTGTTGTTGGAGATCGTACTCCTCCATGTGGACCTTTGCTCCCCGTTCGGGACTAGTATCTACATTAGAGTGTTGAGGGATCGCAAAATTCTTCCCCGGGGGTTTGCCATTCGTGGTCACCGTTAGTTACCTGGCTTCGGTGGTTGTCCCCGACGTTGATGTAGCATATTGATGTGTCCCGTTGTGGTATCCCTCTACCACATACCTATGTGCTGCCTAGTTGTCTAAGGTTTTACCTTTCCAAACTTGTACCATTGGGTTGTAATAGACCTATGTATGGATCTGTATGACATGATCGACTACTATGATGTATCTATAGCACTTCTTTTCGTTGTGTATGTTACCTCATGAACGATTCAATGTCTTGTGGTTTATCCAATACTGAATTGCCACTGTTACAATTTAATAGGATGGTTAGACTAGTTGGCCATGGCCGTAGTGCCGACAACCCACCACTACCTGAATACATGGCTGGAATGATACACTAGTTTCAGCTGAACCGTCAGTTTATGCAAGGGCTCATGGATCAATTCCCGAGGTCGAATATGCACCGCCAGCGAGTCCTAGTGACTCTGCAGTACTTTGTCTGCCTTAACACTGCTGACTACCGCAGATCAACTCATCCCCTTGATGCTGATGACTGGCTTCATGACATCACTTATGAGCTGGAGTCTGCTAGTGTTCCCGTGGACATGTATGTCACTTTTGCGGCAGACTTCTTGAAAGGCCATGGTGCTCAATGATGGGATAATCACACGCGTTCCTAGCCTGCTGGAACCATCATCACCTGGTCGGAGTTCCAAGCTGCTTTACGTGCTTGCTACATTCCTCACGAAATGATAGACCGGAAGAAGCGAGAGTTTTGCAACCTCGCCCAGGGCAACAAGACTATGGCTGCTTATCAGCGGGAGTTTCTAGACTTGTCCTGCTATGCTGAAGAAGATGTTGCTACTGATGCTCGCAGACACGAGAAGTTCCATGAAGTCCTTCACCCTGGTACCAAGCTCGTTCTACTTGTTGAGGACTATCCTGATTTCACCACCTTGGTGAACAAGGCCATCCATATTTAAACGGGTCTGCAGGAATACAAGGATAGCAGCAAGCGTAACCGTGACTTGGGCTCATCTTCGTGGTCATCTTAACAGAAGTGGAAGATCTGGATTCCCCACAACATGTACCATGCACCTACTCCTGCTCCAAGGTCATCTTATGTTACACCTCGTCTGCCTCCTCCACCAGCTAGGCAGCCGAGATCCTAGCTCCACCACCCCGAGTTCCTCCTTCCCGTCCTGAAGATGGGATGTGGTTCAAGTGTGGTCATCCAGGTCATCGTGCCAGCGATTGTAGGCAACAGGAGAATCATCTTGCACAACCCACAACTGGCTCTAAAGAGACCTCACTCTGCAAAATTTGGTTGCAAAAAAACTTTTTTAAATTGCCCTAACATTCTATCAGGCACCTTGTGTGCATAAGAGAATTTTGCAAGCTCTTAAAGATGCATTAGGGACTTGCTTGCCTCGCTAAATCAGCATGTCCACTAGCATTCTTTGCTCATTAGCCTAACCATGTTGAGTTGCATTTGCAGCAGGGCCAACTAAGGAAGTTTGGCATTGCATCGAGCACCTGGTGCGCGTGCCCGGAGCGCGAGCAGAGCGCGCACATTGTACACACCCGCGTCGAGCCGCCGCGTCGACTTACCACGCCCTCCCACTCGCCCCGGCCTTTCCCCTGCTCGCAGAGCCGCTCCAATGCCCTCTCTCCTGACCATCACCTCGTGCCTTGCAACACCGCCGCTGTAGCTCCTTGGCGGCACGTCGTCGTCTGCAGCCACCTCTGCCCTGGTCGGCTCTGCCAAAGCCTCCTCCGCTCACCAGCTGCCCCTTGGAACGGTCTTAGAGCTTGTCCACAAGTTCCTAGCCATGTTGGCCTCGCCACGCCGCCCCTCCGACGACAGTAGCGGTGAACCACCATGGTTGCAGCGAACCAACCTTCCCCCTCCTATAAATAGGACGCCTCAAACTCCCTCCGCTCGGCATCAACACATCTCCAGCCGTAGAAATCCTTCCCTAGAACCAATTCAATCAAAGCTCGTCGTCTTCCCCCTCTCGTGCAACCATGCCCGCCGCCACTCTCTGGTCAAATTCCAGTGCACCAACGCCCTTCCCCCTCAATTTCCTCCTCCAACAGCACCCTAGTGCACCAACCGTTCCATCCCACAAGCTCAATTTGGTCGGAGATGGACCAAAGGAGGAAAAGCCGATTTTGGTTCCGCCACAAATTCTCGGATGAGCTCACCGACGACGACTCCGTCCACCACGGCGACCTCACTACACCTCTGCATGATCGCGGAGAGCCCTTGAATTCGATGGTGTGGTCGTCGTCCATCGTCGTGCTCCCCATCACTGGCGAGGATCGCCAGAGGTCGCACTCCGCTCGGCCAGATAAGGAGATGGCGAGTTGGACTCCTCAAATCTGACAAGTGGGCGAGAAAGACCCACTGTTAGCGACACACACACCGCGTGTTGGTTTAAGTGGAGGCGTATTTACACAGAGTATGTCTGCTCTCTTCTGAAAACGTGTTCCGAGCTAAACGTTTCTCTTTTTCCATTTTATGGAAAAACCATATATTTGGTTGAACTTTGACTGGATTTAACTTTTAAACTACAACTCCAAATGAATTGATTCTTTTTCTTAAATTCCTAAAATTTCATCTAGTTTATTGTAGTATTCATTTCAAAATCTTCCAAACAACTTTTTAGTATTGTTTTAGAATTGCGAATTAATTTGAATAATTTCAAAATAGGAAATTGGAGGGAAGATCAAATTTCAAAGTTTGGGAGTGCACCCATCTTTTCTACATCCTTAAGGCAAACATCTTGAACACCGATGGAATATAAGTTGAGTGGTTGTTTGTTATAGTAAATGAATGCATGAATAAGTTATTGAAATAAAATGATTTCATATAGAAAACATCCTTGCATAAAGGTAAATGATGGGAAACTATTTTGTGTTGAAAATGAGGGATGTATGACAACATTTACTACCTCTTGCCACATATGCCTATGATGGTTCGGATGAAATCCGAAGTAAGGTCTTGTCTCGAGTAGACATGACCATGGAACTGATATCTAATTGTGACGAGGATAATTAGTGAAGGCATGTTGGGGCATGCTAAGTGGTAAGTCTTTCAATAATTATGAGGCAAATTATATTATGCTAACCATGCAGGGAAAACATAAACCTCCTGAGTCGTCCGTAGATCAAGTCTTGTTCTAGTAACTCCTATACTTGTTTTTGTACTACCATATGTCCCTGCCTCAGGTAGGGTACAGTTCAGTAAGTCATCAACCCCTTTCTTGGCACACACCATACAGAGAAGCCACGATGAACGATATCGGTGTCCCTTGATAGGCATGTCACTTGGTCCGGGGGCATGCGTGTTCCGGTTGGACCGAGGGGGTAGCGCCCGTGTCTATGCGCATTATAAATATTTTGATCCCATGATAATCGAGATTGTGGTCTCGTCGCTTAGAGTTTTACTTAACGATTGTCGTGGATGATTCCAGGCATCGGGAGGTTAATCTGGTGTGTGTGCTGGTTAGGTGTTTTTTCAACTCAAAGACCGTAATGGGAATTAGTTGACCTCCCTGGTCGACTATACAAATATGTTACTCGTGGGTAAATATTACACCCACTGCAGAGTATAATATATAGTCTGCAGTCAAAGACTACAGTCTGGGATAGGTCAAGTATCATTCTTAGTGTCGGTCTTCGGAGGAACTAATAAAACCATGATGTTAATCATGAACTGCGATGCATGATCATTATTATAAATTTTTGTTACGGACTAACCTCCTCTCTTATATGAAATTTTTAGTGTCCGTGGGAAGGTTGTACCACCTGGATACTCATATTTTTTTCAATATAAGGTTTTATGTGACGTTGCTCGAGACGCCCGATTGTGACACGCATGTCACTATTTCCAGTATGATCCCTTTATGTGACGTCGCTCCAGATGCCAAACTATGGCAACTCATGTTATTATTATTTTCTTATAAGCCCTTTATGTAGCATCGCTGAGACGCCCCACTCAGGCGTGTTCTATATTCTTCCTTTCGAGGTGTCGCTCCACACAAGCAATTGGACCATTTTAATTTATTTATTTGAATTTATTGGGGAGGACTACCACCCGATGTTCCATTTTTATTTTACTCTCCTCTCTTGATTTTTTATTTATTTTCAGTATGGAGAAATTACCTTCATATTTGCATCCATGAATTTATCTTATGATGGATTGAATATCATTATAATTTCAGTGCATGCAAATCATGTACTTTAATATGTCTGTTTTCATGATGTTTGCGAGTACATTCAAAAGTACTCACACGCTTATCCCTGACTATTGTTTTGGCCAGATCGCGATATTAGGGAGGAGCATTAAGACGACAACCCCGCAACCTAGGCATGGAAGATAGCAGCCACACGAGATGGGAGCTATCCAGGTCAGCTGTTCATGTGGAAAATGGAGTCTCATAGACGGTTGAGATCCATGAAACGCTTCCACCATCAGTCACTAGAAATCTTTATTGTACTCCATAGACCATCATGTTCTTGTACGCCAAATTTTATATTGCTTGGAATTTTTTTATCAAGGAAGTGTCCACTAGCTAACAATAATCCTGGGGCTGGTGAACACAAGGGTCAATTGCTAGTAATTTGATATCCCGAAAAACCGGCCGTGACCGGTCAAAATTAGTTCACTCATGGAACTAACATATATGCGGGCAACCAAACAATGTGCAGATGATGGTTACATGCCACTTTTCCTCAACCAGGCCCATCTAAGAAATCTATGCAAACACCCCAAAATTGATGTGAGCAACCAAACGTGTCCCTAGCGACGCATCACACACACCGAGCAGCCGCCTCGAAGACCAAATACATTGATCCCCCTTAGAGCATCTACATCCGGGCACTCCAAACCCCCTCAAACCCCGAGCTGCTCGCCTTGTCATGAAATTTTGACCCAGACGGGCGCCTTAAACGAGCCTCTAATGCCCGGGTTGACCGATATCCCTCATATCCAGCCAAATATGAGGCGCATAAGGGGGCGCCTGAGCGTCCTCCCTGCGTCGGCCTGGCCTGCGCTGGCCTGTAGCGACCCCACATATATTCATCCCTATCCACTTGCCAGACCAAACCCTAGCCACTTCACTCCGCTCCTCTCCACTCCCCTCCGTCACCCAAGCTCACCTCCGACCAGGGGCGGCTCCAGCGTAGGGTCATGTAGGGGCGGCCGCTTCGGGTAAAAAAATTAAACCTAGGGTACGCCCCCTCCCTACTAATTTTGGCCGGTGGCCACCATGGGAATTGGGAGGCGAGCAGCTTTGCCTGAAGCTATGGTCGAACCCACTCTGACGAACAGTCCTGCTGATGAAGGAAGAAGAAAAGGCTTCACGTGGAGTAACTGCTCAGTAGATATAGATGGGCCAATTAAGCAAGCCAAATAAAATTAGATGAGCCCATTAGTTCTGGTATACACAACCCAATTCTCATGTTGACGGTTCTTTTGTACTCATGGACCTTAATTCTCATGTTGTGGTATCCACTATCCAGTTTATATCGATTGTGGACCTGAATACCTGATCGGTTGATCGTTCTGATTTCTGAACCCAACCTGGATCAATCACACCGTGGGGACGCGCCGCCGGCCGATACTGTCGTCTACTCGTCTCGCAGTCGTCGGCGCTGCGTAGGTCCGTCTAGCCCATGGTACTAGATGGAGAAGGAGAAGCGAGTCCGCCTGTTCGCATCGCCGTCCTCATGGGAAGCGGAGTCGCCGCAGCCGCCAGCGTCGTCGCCGCCGCGTTTGCCACGGTCCCTGCTCAAAACAACAAACGATCAGCCACCACAGGAAACAAGGTGCAGGTTATTTCATCGTCCTAGTCTTCTTAATTTGTTGTCGTTCTTAGCCTTATTCTTGAAACTTGAACACTGAAAATTAATCAAGACTGTGATGTTACAGGGACCTAAGAAGATGAAGCAAATTGAATCTTTTTTCAAGGCTATCCCAGTAAATCAGTCTAGACCCCAAGTTTTTGAATCTGAAGTAAATGCAACAAGTTCAGAAGTTCTTGTTCCTGCAATATTAAGTATAGAGGTTGATGCAAATAATTTGCAAGATGATATTCCTCAAAGATTTAATCGAGCTGAGATTGAACCTGACCCGGGCCTTCGAAAACAAATTGAAGAGTATGCTACCCCAGAAATTAGAGATGAAGTGAGAAGGGCATATATCTCTAAAGGTGCATGTCAGCCTAAAGATCACGATTTTCAACACAATGAAGATGGTAGGGAATTTAGAGGCGAATGGTATAAGGAGTTTGATTGGCTATAGTATAGTGTAGCAAAAATATATATGTATTCTTTTCATTGTTTTCTCTTCAAGAAACCAACAATCAATTCAAAGTTTGGGGCTGAAGTCTTCAGCAAGACTGGTTATACGAACTGGAAGAAAGCAGTTGAAAACTTCAGGCTCCATGTAGGTTCGACAAAGAGTGCTCACAACAATTCAAGAAGGCATTGTGAAGATTTTGAAAATCAGAAGCAAAGTGTGGCATATGCAATCACTACTCAAACTGAGAAGGCACATATTGAATATCAGAACCGATTGTTAGCTGTTGTTGGTGTTGTAAGGTTTCTACTTAGGCAAGGTCTTGCTTTTCGTGGTCATGATGAGTCTAAAAATTCAAGAAACAAGGGTAATTTTCTTGAGATGTTAGAGTGGTATGCTCAGAGATGTAAGGATGCAGCTGACGTTCTCTTTGATAATGCTCCTGGAAATCATGAGATGACTTGTCATGAAATTCAAAAGCAATTGGTGCAAGCTTGTGCTGAAAAAACTATTGAGGTCATGATGAATGAGCTTGGGGACGGTCAATTCTCACTTCTTGTTGACGAGTCCCGTGATGCGTCAATCAAAGAGCAAATGAAAGTGATTTTAAGGTTTTTAAATAAACAAGGGGATACTTTAGAAAGGCTGCTTTGTCTTGAGCATGTTGTTGACACCATGATACGTCTCCAACGTATCTATAATTTTTTATGGTTTCATGCTATTATCTTGTCAAACTTTGGATGTTTTGTATGCCTTTTATATCTTCTTTTGAGATTAACTTACTAACTCAGTGCCAACTGCCAGTTCCTGTTTTTTCCGTGTTTTTGACCCTTTTCAGAGGAGAATTTTGAACGGAGTCCAAACGGAATAAAACTCCCGAAAAGATTTTTTCCGAAACAGAAGACGATCGGGAGACTTGAGAACCAAGGTAGAGGGCCACCGGGGACCCCACAAGCCCCCTAGTTGCGGCCAGGGGGCCCGCGCCTCCCAGGCTTGTGGGCTCCCTGGGCCTCCTCTGCCCTAGGTCTTTCGCCTATATATTCCCTAAAATCCCAGAAAAAATCAAGAGATCATCGAAAGTACTTTTCCGTCGCCTCAAGCTTGTGTCTCCGCAAGATCCCATCTGGGGCACGTTCTGGTGCCCTGCCGGAGGGGGATTCGGATACGGAGGGCTTCTTCATCAACACCATGACCTCGATGATGCGTGAGTAGTTCACCATAGACCTACGGGGCCATAGCTAGTAGCTAGATGGCTTCTTCTCTCTCTTGGATCTTCAATACAAAGTTCTCCATGATCTTCATGGAGATCTATCCGACGTAATCTTCTTTGCGGTGTCTTTGTCGAGATCCGATGAATTGTGGATTTATGATCAGATTATCTATGAATCTTATTTGAGTTTCTTCTGATCTCTTATATGCATGATTTCATATCCTTGTTGAAAGTGCGTTATATCGACTAGAGGGGGGTGAATAAGAGATTTTTATAATTTCATCACTGAGGAAATTCATCACTGATGACTAACTTACAGCGGAAACAGTAAATGATCAGAAGTGCAAAGTTTCACAACAGCAGTTTTTCAGAGTGAAGAATGTGAAAACAGATTGCACAGTGAGCAGGCACGCAGGATACAGATGAGAAATGACTAACGTGAAGAATTTGGGGTTGAGGAAATTCGGAGAAAGTCTTCAGCAAATTCTTCAAACAGTCACAGTGGAAGTCATCAACACATAATACAGGAAAGTAAAGAGTTGAGGAATTAGAACCCGTTTATGAGTGAAGACAGTCGTTGATGACCTAGTTCCAACTGTTGTGACAGTCGTACATCGGGTTTGGAGCGGCTTGGTATTGAAACCAAAGGACACCCAGTCCCGGGACACACAGCCCCTACCGTACTCTCCTTGAGCTAAGGACACACAGTCCTCGCCCAACACTCGTGGTAAGTCTTGAGGGCAGACTTCCAAACCCTCACAAACTAGGTCACCCGGCGATCCACAATTGACTGCTGGAAAGCTCTAGACCATGACGCCTAACCGTCTGGAGGATGCACAGTCCTCAAAGGTAAAAGGCTTCAGTCCCACACAGGAACAACTTCTTCAGTGATGCTCAATCACTAGGTTTGGTTTGTGGTTTCGGTGGGTGGTGTATTTCCTCACTGATGATTTACTCTCGAAGGCTCTCAGGAATTTGGGTTGCTCTTATGACAAAGTGTGAGTTTCTAATGGAGCAGCCAACCAGCTAGTGGTTGTGGGGGGTGGCTATTTATAGCCTGGGAGCATCCCGACATGATTTGACACTAATGCCCTTAAATAATATGACCGTTGGAGTGGATAAGACCAGTGACTTGGCGTGGTTATCGAAACGGTCGGAACCCTCAACTGTGAGAGTCCTCATGTCACTCATATTCCTCGCTTGAGGCTTTTGATAGGATTAGGCTTGGGTTGAGCATCATGAGGAAATTCATTCCATAGTGTAACTTCGACCCCCTTTAACAGTACGGTGTTCCTATTACTCAAATGCGAAGAAAGTAAAACGGAAAGTGTAAATCTTCATGCTTTCAAATTCTTCAGAATGATTTTCTTCAGGAACCACCGGACTTCTCAATATCAGTATCTTCATGAGGAATATCAATTTCATCGCAGGTTCCTCGCGATTCATTTCTTCAGCTTCAGACCAATTTCTTCAACTGAAGACATATATTTTTAGGGGTCGATATTCTTCAAATATCTCAAACTCCTCAATGACTTATAGATCATGTGTACACTCACAAACACATTAGATACTTAACCTATAAGTCTTCAAACCACCAAAATCACTAAGGGGCACTAGATGCACTTACACTTGTAATTCTCTTCAAGTTGTGGGTTTTGTTTGGTCAACTTGATCTATGATTCTTGCAATGGGAGAAGTGCTTGGTTTTGGTTTCATATTGTGCGGTGACCTCACCCAGTGACAGAAAGGGTAGCGAGGCACGCATCGTGTTGTTGCCATCAAGGGTAAAAAGATGGGGTTTTCATCATTGTTTGAGTTTATCCCTCTACATCATGTCATCTTGCTTAAGGCGTCACTCTGTTCGTCATGAACTCAACACACTAGATGCATGCTGGATAGCGGTCAATGTGTGGAGTAATAGTAGTAGATGTAGAAAGTATCGGTCTACTTGTCTCGGACGTGATGCCTAATTGTACGATCATTGCCTTAGATATCGTCATGACTTTGCGCGGTTCTATCAATTGCTCGACAGTAATTTGTTCACCCACCGTAATATTTGCTATTTTGAGAGAAGCCTCTAGTGAACACTATGGCCCTCGGGTCTACTTCACACCATATTTTCAGCCTTGCTCTTTTACTTCTTTGCACTTTCCGCCTTCAGATCTCGCTTTGCAATCAATCTTGAAGGGATTGACAACCCCTTTATAGCATTGGGTGCAAGCTCTTTTGTGTTTGTGGAGGTACTCTGGACTTGACACGATTCTGCTACTGGATTGATACCTTGGTTCTCAAACTGAGGGAAATACTTACTGCTCTTGTGCTGCATCACCCTTTCCTCTTCAAGGAAAAAACCAACGCAAGCTCAAGAGACGACAGAAGGTTTTTGTCGCCCTAGCAGAAGGATTTCTAGCGCCGTTGCCGGGGAGGATCAAGTCAAGAACTCATCCAAGTAAGTGTTGCAAACTCATCTCTTGCATTTACTTTTTTGCCTCTCGTTTTCCTCTCCCCCACTTCTGAAAAAACAAAAAATTACAAAAATATTTTCCCTTTTCTTCGTTTGGCTTCTTCGTTTGCCTTTTTCGTTCGCCCTTTTCTCTCGCTTGCTTTCTGTTTGCTTGTGTGCTTGTTTGCTTGCTGAAGTCACCATGACTGAAAACACCAAACTTTGTGACTTCTCGAATACTAATAATAATGATTTTTTTAGTACTCCGATTGCTCCCGCCACTAGTGCGGGGTCATACGAAATCAATGCTGCTTTGCTGAATCTTGTTATGAAAGAGCAATTCTCCGGCCTTCCTAGTGAAGATGCCGTATCACATCTTAATACCTTCATTGAGCTTTGTGATATGCAAAAGAAGAAAGATGTGCATAATGTTGTGATTAAATTGAAGCTTCTTCCTTTCTCGTTGCGAGGTCGAGCAAAAACTTGGTTTTCGTCTTTGCCCAAAAATAGTATTGATTCTTGGAATAAGTGCAAAGATGCTTACATATCCAAGTATTTTCCGCCGTCTAAGATTATCTCTCTTCGTAATTATATCATGAATTTTAAGCAACTTGATCATGAACATGTTGCACAATCTTGGGATAGGATGAAATTGATGATTAGAAATTGTCCCGCTCATGGCTTGAGTCTTTGGATGATTATAAAAATATTTTACGTTGGCTTGAATTTCGCTTCTAGAAATATCTTGGACTCCGCCTCCGGTGGAACGTTCATGGAATCACGTTAGGAGAAGCTACAAAACTCCTAGACGATATCATGACGAACTACTCTCAGTGGCACACTGAAAGGTCACCTACTAGTAAGAAGGTACACGCTATAGAAGAAATTAACTCGTTAAGTGCTAAGATGGATGAGTTAATGAATTTCGTTGCTAGTAGAAGTGCTCCTTTAGATCCTAATGATATGCCCTTGTGTTCCTTGATTGAGAGTAGCAACACTAGATTGGACGTTAATTTTGTTGGTAGGAATAATTTTGGCAACAACAATGCTTTTAGAGGAAACTATGTTCCTAGGCCTTTTCCTAGTAACCCCTCTAATAACTTTGGCAACTCGTACAACAATACTCATGGAAATTACAATAGATTACCCTCTGATCTAGAGAGTAATATCAAAGAGTTTATCAACTCGCAAAAGATTTTCAATCCGTCCATAGAGGAAAAACTACTCAAAATTGACAATTTGGTTAGGAGCGTTGATAGAATGTCTAGTGATATTGATGCTTTGAAAGTTAGATGTGCTCCTCCCAATATTAATATGGATGAAACTTTGAAAGCTATGCATGTTTCCATGAGTGAGAGCAAAGAAAGAACCGCCCAAATTCGTGCTAGACATGAATGGCTTAAAAGGGCGTGTTCTCGTGATAAGAATCACGAAGATCTTAAAGTGCTTGGTGTGACTCCCATTGAATCTTTGTTTTCTTGTGTCAAACCTAATGATGATGGGGCTGGATATGAATCCACTTTGGTTGAAAAACGTCCCAATGATTTGTCGTCCATCTATCTTGATGCTAAAAGCATTACTACTTTGGATTTCAAGGAATTCAATTATGATAGTTGCTCCTTGATTGAATGCATTTCCTTGATGCAATCCATGCTAAACTCTTCACACGCTTATAGCCAAAACAATGCCTTCACCGGTCATATCATCGAAGCTATGATAAAATCTCTTGAAGAGAAACTTGAATTGGAAGTTTCTATCCCTAGAAAGCTTCATGATGAGTGGGAACCTACTATCAAAATCGAAATCAAAAACTATGAATGCAATGCTTTGTGTGATTTGGGTGCTAGTGTTTCCACGATTCCAAAGTCTTTATGTGATGGTCTGGGTTTTAATGAAATTGAGGACTGTTCTCTTAATTTGCATCTTGTGGATTCTACTATCAAGAAACCCATGGCAAGGATCAATGATGTTCTTATTATTGCAAATAGGAACTATGTACCCGTGGATTTCATTGTGTTTGACATTGAAATCCTACATGGCCTATTATTCTTGGTAGACCTTTCCTAAGGACTATCAGTGCTATCATCGATATGAAGGAAGGGAATATTATATTTCAATTTCCTTTAAAGAAGGGCATGGAACACTTTCCTAGAAATAAAATAAGATTGCCTTATGAATCCATGATGAGGTCTATGAAAGGATCGATGTGGTTGACTAGAGGGGGGTGAATAGGCAACGACCACTTTTTAATTAATCTTAGCAAGTTAGGGTTAGCAACATAAAGGTTCTCTAAAATGTCAACAAGAAGGTGAACCTATATGATGCTACCAACAAAAAGAACTAAGACAAGTAAGAGATAGACAACAACAAAAGCATACACAAAGTAAAGGTTAGAGATAACCGCAAGTGGAACCAATGAAGACAAGGATGTGTTACCGAAGTTCCTTCCCTTTGACAGGAAGTACGTCTCCGTTGGAGCGGTGTGGAGGCACAATGCTCCCCCAATAAGCCACTAGGGCCACCGTATTCTCCTCACGCCCTCACACAATGCAAGGTACCGTAATTCCACTATAGGTGCCCTTGAAGGCGGTGACCGAACCTTTACAAACAAGGTTGGGGCAAACTCCACACAAAGCTTGGAGGCTCCCAACAAGACCACAGAGCTTCGCCACAATGGAATGTGGCTCCGAGGTGACCTCAACCGTCTAGGGTGCTCAAACACCCAAGAGTAACAAGATCCGCAAGGGATTAGTGGGGGAATCAATTTTCTCTTGGTGGAAGTGTAGATCTAGGCCTTCTCAACCAATCCCTAGGAAATCAACAAGTTTGATTGGCTAGGGAGAGAGATCGGGCACTTTTGAGCTTAGGGAGCAACAATGGAGCTTGGGAGGGTCAACGGTAGAGTTCTAGAGCAAGAAGAACCCTTTATATAGTGGGGGGGAAATCCAACCGTTTTCTCACTCACAGCCCGTACCGCTGGCTGCAGCGGTACTAACGCTGAGCCCATGATAGTGCAGAGGCACTACCAGGCCCACCACCGCCAAGAAAGTCTTCGCAAAAGGTCCGACGAAGTACAGCCGCAAGGAAGGCGGTACTAAGTTCCTCGAGCGGTAGTACCGCTAGAGTTGGCGGTAGTACCGCTGCGCTGGCGGTAGTACCTCCCCTGGTCAGCGGTAGTATCGCTAGGGCGAGCGGTACAACCGCTAGCTCTAGCGGTACTACCGCTAGGCCCAGCGGTACTACCGCTAGGGACAGTGGTACTACCGCTAGGAGACCTTTTTGCAAGAAGAGATAAACCAGACACGGGAACAACTCCAAAGTTGCAGGGAAAGGTGATGGAGATAAAATGTGTGCGTGCAAAATTGATTCCACCGAAGACTTTCCACTATGGATCCCCTCTTAATAGTACGGCGTACCTACGACTCACAAATAAAGAGAATCGTAGAGGACACCGTGCTTCTGTTCCATGGAGGGCGCAGAATCGTCTTGTGCCGTTGATATATATTATCTGAAAGCTTAACGCACACGATTAGTCCTTTAAGGTACTGTCATCAATCACCAAAATTACTTAGGCACAAATATGCCCTAACAATCTCCCCCTTTTTAGTGGATTGATGACAATACCGGATTTGCACAGAAGAAAGCATGTGAGCATAAAGATAAATAATAGAGATAATTAAAGAGCATATGACTCACAGCATATGATAGAAAATGAGTCTCACAATAAAACCAAGGTCTCACATCACACGTAGCAAAGATAGCAAAACCGACTCAAACCAAGTTCAAAGCAAACACGATAAAGATAAGCAAAGCTAAAGCAAAGTGCAAATCCAGCTCCTAGACTCTCTCCCCCTTTGGCACAAGACACAAAAAGGGGGCACACCTAACAACACAGGCGGTCACTCCGCACCCTCATCATCCCCAGACGCGTCCGTGGCATCCGGATCCTGCTCCTCCTGCTCCTCCTCAAAGTCCTCCTCACAAGCCTCCTCCTCAGCATCAGACCCAGTCCACTGATAACCTTGAGCCCTCATACAATCAGACTCTGGAGTGATGTCGTCCTCTGAGCCGCTTGAGATAGCCACATCAAGGGTCCTTAAGACACGCTTGTACCTCTGACGGTTCTCCTTCTGGGCCACATGAGACTGATATTGTCCCTTGGCCTGCATACAGAAGAGAGTCTTCATTTGATCCTTCAGTTTCACTGCCCAAGATGGCATAGCAGAAGAGAGAGTCTGTGAAGCAGGTCCTCCTCCAGCAGCAGTCTCTGTGTCCATGTCCATGTACTGAGAAGAAGTTGATGGGTTGGCCCATTTGTCCTTGATACGGAGCTTGATAGGATCATGCACAAAATAGTTAGCCTGAATAGGGAAGGGATCTACCAGATAGACCTCGTGTCACCTCTTCTGAATATAGGAAAACAGGTAAGGCCCATAGATGGGAACCTTACGGTTCATGATGCAGTTCCAGAGCTAATTGAACATCACATGGGTATTGTCGAGAGGCGCAGTCTTCTGAGTCCTTGCCTCCTCACACAGCAGAAGCATCTCAGCTAGATGACCATGTACCTCGTCCTTGTTGCCGATACGAGGGAAGAAAGAGTTGTGGAAGACCCGATGCATGATATCCAGATGCTTGGGGAGCACACCTTTCTTCACAAAATGTTGTTGCAGCCTATCCTTGGGGGTGGCAGTAGATGAAGAAGGAGCATGGGGACGCATCCCAAGAACAGTTTCGTCCCCCTGAAAGTCGACTTTGAGAAACTTCATGAACTCTGACGAGGAACCTGTCATCTTCTGAGTACCGGTCATCCAAGTCATGGTGCGCACGTCATCAGGTGCAAAGTGAACAGTGACATAGAACTCGGCCACAACATCTGGATCAAAGTCTTGTCTGAAGGTGATGATCTCTGAAAGGCCAAGCTTTTCAATCAATGAGAGAGCCTCACCAAAGTAGTCCGGATTCCGCCGAAGGCGAGCAAGGTCAATCCACTGCACTGGGACAAATATCTTCTTGAATGGCTTGACGATGTCGCGATAAATCATGCAGTGGTCCCGTGACCAAACATAATCGATGTTCTTGATCTGAGCCTTGTCTTCAAGATAGTGATTGCGGTTGCGGAATACCAGAAAATCCCTAGGGGGCATAGTGCAAACGTTGATCCATGTGTTCTTGGAAGCAGTCTTCTTGAAGGACCTCTTCTTGGGAGTTAGACCGGAAGTGGCGGAATCCTCTGGAGCCTCTGAAGTGCGATACTGCTTCGGTTGGGTGTTACGTGCGGGATTCGAGCGGCGAGCACCACCTGTGACACACAAAACACACACACCAAAAAGAGCGATAGGAGGAGTCAAGGTAATGGTCAAAAGTATCATAAGAAGAAACACACATTGCCAAAACACAAATAAAAAGAAATGAAAATAAAAAATAAGAAAAATATCCTCCTGGCGGTAGTACCGCTACCCCTGGCGGTAGTACCGCCGGGGTCCTGGCGGTAGTACCGCTACCCCTGGCGGTAGTACCGCCGGGGTCGTGGCGGTAGTACCGCTACCCCTGGCGGTAGTACCGCCGGGGTCGTGGCGGTAGTACCGCTAGGGAGTTGACTTTCAGATCTGAATATGAAGAAACTCACAAAAACTGCTAGATTTGATTCAAGAGATCCACGGCTAATACAAAAACTCAGTACAGGAAACACCACAGCCCTAACACATGGGGACCTCAAGAACATCTAGAAGGAGACACGCCTAGTCAAAGGGATTCAAGTTTTAGATCTAATCCAAGAGAAGTATGATAAGAACTACTCAATCTAAAACATGGAGAACTAGGGCATGTCAAAATAAATGCAATGAATCATAAAACCTAAACTCCCCTAATATATCTCCTTCGTTCCATCCAAAAACGAAGCACAAATCATGGCCATGGATCCAAATCACCAAGCTCCTATCCCTAGAACAAGAAAATACCAACCAAGAGAACAAGGAGAGGAGCTTTACCGGCGTCCATGGCACTTGACGAAGGAAGAAGGAGAGGAGCAAACCCGCCAACTCAAGGGAGAGAAGGGGCTCCGCAGAGAGAGATCCAAACGGGGGGAGTTCGGAGTAGAGGAAGGGAGACCCACGAGGAAGAAGACACATGGCAAAAAACGGGCTCCCCCTCCTTTTTATAGCCCAAGGGGTACGGGCCCAGCGGTAGTACCGCTGGGATCCTAGTGGTAGTACCGCTGTCCTAGCGGTAGTACCACTCCCCTGGCAGTAGTACCGCCAGGGTCCTAGTGGTAGTACCGCTCCCCCTGGCGGTAGTACCGCTCCCCCTTGAGATAGCCCTAAAAAGCCCTAGTCAAGTCGTGATTGGCTAGGGTCCTGGCGGTAGTACCGCTACGCGTGATGGTAGTACCGTTGGGGTCCTGGCGGTAGTACCGCTACCCCTGGCGGTAGTACCGCTCAAAATGACACAACGAGACATAGGATTTTGTGGAAATTATGTGGGCAACGACTAGTCAGTGTAATAAAAATATAACACCAGCAAGGTATACTGACTAGTCATTTTGTATCCTTTCTTCCATATGAGAGAAAGGTGGGGGCGGTGGCCGAGGCCACCTATGTTTGAGGCAAAGGTATGACACCGCGAAGAATTATCCTTGGGTTCATGACCAACGCTCGTCTTTGAAGCACAAGTGCCATTTAGTAATGGCCAAAGTGAAAGACTTGATCGATTTATGCATAATGGGGGGAGGGAAAGTTCATTGAGAGAACAACACTCCCCCTATGTCCATGCCTACACCTAGAATAAGATGTAATGCGTAGTGAGGTGCAAAGTGCCTAGTTTCAATCCACATTACTTGAATCAATGATATTTAGCTCATGCCTTAACTCCCGGAACCTTGCTTCATCTAGGGGCTTAGTGAAAATGTCTGCAAGTTGCTCTTCAGTGTTGATGAAGTGAACCTCAATATCACCTTGCTTGATATGTTCACGAATGAAGTGATGGAGAATATCAATATGCTTGGTCTTGCTATGTTGCACCGGATTGAGGGAAATATTGATAGCACTTTGATTGTCACATAGAAGAGGCACTTTGTCACAAGTGACACTGTAGTCCTTTAAAGTTTGCCTCATCCATAGCAACTGTGCGCAACAACTTGCAGCTACCACATACTCAGCTTCGGTGGATGATAGTGAGACACAATTCTGCTTCTTTGAAGACCAACTTACCAGTGAGCGACCAAGGAATTGGCATCCTCCAGAAGTTGACTTCCTCTCCACACAATCTCCTGCCCAATCTGAGTCAGAATAGCCCACTAGGTTGAAGTTTGCTCCTTTGGGATACCATAGACCAAAGTTTGGGGTATGAGCCAAATATCGAAAGATTCGCTTAACAGCCATAAAATGACTTTATTTTGGTGCGGATTGAAACCGTGCACAAATCCGTACACTCAACATAATATCCGGTCTAGATGCACAAAGGTAAAGGAGGGATCCAATCATGGAGCGATATACCTTTTGATCCACTGCTTTACCATTGGGATCACTGTCAAGCTTGCATCTTGTTGGCATGGGGAATTTGACCGGCTTGACATCCTGTAGCTCGAACCTCTTGAGCATGTCTTTAGTGTACTTGGCTTGTTTGATGAAGGTCCCTTCTAAGCCTTGTTTAATATCGAATCCGAGGAAGAACTTCAACTCACCCATCATAGACATCTCAAATTTCTCGGTCATTAGTGCAACAAATTCTTCATTGAAAGAAACGTTAGGAGAGCCAAAAATGATATCATCAACATATAGTTGGCATATGAACAAATCCCCTTTAACCATCTTAGTAAAAAGAGTGGGATCTATCTTCCCAATTTCAAAATCATGATCTTGTAACAGCTCAGTAAGGTACTCATACCACACACGTGGGGCTTGTTTAAGGCCATAGAGTGCCTTATTAAGTTTGTACACATGATTGGGGAGCTTGGGATGTTCGGATCCGGGGGTTGTTTGACATAGACCAACTCATTTAAAGGACCATTGAGAAAATCACTTTTCACATCCATTTGTTGTAATCTGAAATTATGATGAGAAGCAAATGCAAGCAACATGCGAATAGATTCTAGACGAGCAATAGGGGCAAAGGTTTCACCATAGTCGATACCCTCGACTTGGGAGTAGCCTTCAGCCACCAATCTTGCCTTGTTTCGAATCACAATCCCATTGGCATCTTGCTTGTTTTTTAAAATCCATTTGGTCCCGATGACATTATGTTCCTCCTTTGGTCTTGGTACTAAATCCCAGACTTGATTACGCTCGAAGTTGTTGAGTTCTGCATGCATGGCCATAAGCCAATCCTCATCATCGAGCGCTTCATGTACCTGTTGAGGTTCACAATACGAAACAAACGCGTGATTCTCACAATAATTCCAAATTTGTTGACGAGTGGATACTCCCGTTTTCAAACCGCCAAGCACATTCTTCATAAGATGTGACTTGACTCTTAGCTTGTTCGCAATCTTGGCTGTGCGACGCTCCAAGAGTTCTGCATTGGATAACTGGGGAGCATCGACTTGATTACTTTGCTTGCCCTTGCGTTTTGAACCTCCCTTGGCACGAGTAGCCCTTTTTGGCGCTGCAGAAGGGAATTGAGAGACAGTATCCTGATCAACTTGATTTTTGACTTGAGCAGGTTCACTGGTTTGTCCTTGTTCTTGTGGTTGCTCTTGATCTTGATCTTGTGCTTCTATTTGGTCTGGATCTTGTAGTTGCACTTGATCTTGATCTTGAGCAGGTTCGGAACCTTGGGTAAGCGCTTGTACATCAGGGGACACATCACCATCCTTGGGCAATTGATCTTGTCCTTGAGCTTGTTCAACTGGTTGAGGGTCTTCTCTTTGTTCATCGGAAGCGTGTGGGGCTTGTGAGGATGATGGCTCCACTTGAGTAGAGCATTGTCCTTCTCCTTCGGCCACAAAGGGTTCCTCAATGGGGAGTATTTGACCAATCCCCAATCTTCTTATGGCTTGGGGAGGAATTTCATCACCTACATCACAAAGACCACTTTGCTCCACTTGGGAGCCATTATTTTCATCAAACTCCACGTTACACGTCTCCTCAATGAGCCCGGTGGAATTGTTGAGGACACGGTAAGCATGAGAGTTTGTAGCATAACCAACAAAGATGCCCTCTTGTGCTCTAGAATCAAACTGAGCTAAACGTGCACCTTTCTTGAGAATGAAACACTTACAACCGAATACCCGGAAGTACTTGAGATTGGGTTTGTTTCCGGTGAGAATCTCATATGGGGTCTTGTTCAAGCCTTTGAGGATATAGAGCCGATTGGACGCATGACATGTTGTGTTGATGGCTTCAGCCCAAAAGTTATATGGAGATTTGAATTCTGCCATCATTGTTCTTGCAGCATCCATCAATGTTCGGTTCTTCCTTTCCGCCACACCATTTTGTTGAGGGGTATATGGTGCTGAATATTGATGGTTTATTCCCTCATCACCTAGAAACTCATCCAAGGTGTAGTTCTTGAACTCGGTGCCATTGTCACTTCTAATCATCAAAATATTTGCTTCATGTTGACGTTGAGCTTCATTAGCAAAGTTGATGACAGTTTGTTGAGTCTCACTCTTCCTCTTGAAGAAATATACCCAGGTGTATCTTGAGTAGTCATCAACAATCGCCAAGCAGTACTTTCTGCCCCCAAGACTATCAAATGATGGAGGACCGAAGAGATCCATATGAAGGAGCTCCAACGGCCTCTTAGTGTAAATGAGAGTCGTTGGACGATGAGTAGTTTCATGAATCTTTCCTTCAATGCAGGCACTGCAAGCACGATTTCTGGCAAACCTCAATTCGTCAGTCCACGAATATGGTCCCCTTTGAGGAGACTTTGCAAAGATCTCATATTGACATGAGCTAGTCGGCGATGCCAAAGCCAACCCACATCAACTTTAGCCATTAGACAAGTCGCAGTCTTAGTGGGTCGCTTTGAAAAGTTCACCACATAGAGACCATTTTCGACATATCCAACATAGGCTACTTTAAGAGTCTTCCTCCACAAAAGAACCACAGTATCAAGATTAAAGAATGTGGAGAAACCCATAATTTCAAGTTGACGAACCAAAAGTAAATTGTAAGGAAGGGACTCAACAAGCATGACCTTCTCAATAGATAACTCTTGAGAGATGACCACCTTACCAAATCCCAATACCTTTGACGATGATGCATCAGCGAATTGGACATGGGTGGGCATAGATGGAGAAGGATGCACATCCACCACTAAGTCCTTGTTTCTGGTCATATGATTTGTTGCTCCACTATCGAGCAACCATGACACCCCACCGGAAGCAAACTCCTGCAATAGATCAAGTCTTGGTTTTAGGTACCCATTTTTAAATGGGTCCTTTAATGTTAGAGACAAGGGTCTTAGGAACCCAAATATTCCATTCAATGGACTCATAGTAAGAACCAACAAATCTGGCATAAACATGCCCATCACCAGCACGACATAAAACATAGGAAGGATTGAGTTTGCCGGCTGTGTTGGTAGGAATGGTTTTGCCCTTCCTGACGCTACCATCGTACACCTTGTTCCTGTTCACCTCCTGAGTCCCTTCGCCCTCTTTGACAAAGATGTCCATGAGGGTAGGGGATCGTTTGTTCCTGTTCTTCTTTTTTCTTTTTGACTTGGATGTAAGTCCAAGTCCCTCCTTTCCTACCACACCCTTTTTATTGCTCAAGAGGTCGTTCAGGTTCTTCTCGCCTTGGATACATGACACAAGGCCCTTCTAAAGTTTCTCCTTCAACTTGCCATTTTCCTCCACAAGATGTACATGCTCACAACAAGGGCTAGTTGTACAAGCATTATGAATTAAAACGAAAGGAGGGCACGTAGAGATTTCCTTGGTAAGCTTTGCTTGGAGTTGATCATGAGACTCTTTCAAGGAGAAATGAGCACCTTTCAAGACCATGTGAGCCTTGTCAAGTGTGTCAAACTTCACTTTGAGTCTGTCATGGCCAACCCCAAGAGCATCCTTTTCAGACGTAAGCATACGAGTAAGAACAATAGCATGATCTAGTTTCTTTTGCACTTTAGCGCAGTCATTGTTGTATGACTCCTCAAGAGCCAAACGAAGAGTGCACTCCTTTTATAGTGCAATAGATAGTTCAACAATCTCATCGGCATAGTCACGACTATGTCCTTGAAGCTCGGAGATGGTCTCCTCATGAGACTCGATGAGGTCATTAGCCTCACCCAGTTGTTCCAGGAGAGCAACAAAGTGCTTCTTGGGTTCTCCCTTGATCGTGCACAGAAATTTGTCAAGATCATGCTCATTAAGTTCCACAACATCACTATCATCAACACAATTCAACAATGAAGGGGCAGTAGTGATGTTGGTCTTAATGATGGGGGTTACCTGATCGATACCTTTGGCGATGAGGAAATTGGCGATGTGGTTCTCGTTGGGGGCATTGAAGAGAGACACCTTCTTGGGAGAAGGGGTGGCAATGGCGACAGTTGCAGTTGCCACCATATCTTCATCGTCATCATCATTGGAGGGGTACTCTTCAAGTGCCACCATACCCTTTGGGTGGGGTTTCTTCACAAAGTTGTTCTTGTTTGGGAATGACTTGGTTTTGTCTTTGCGAATGAGCTTGCCCCCGTTGTATTCCCTCTTCTCATAGGGACATTCTGCCACGAAGTGACTCACATTACCACAGTTATAGCATGTCCTCACTCGTTGCTTGGATTTGAACCCACTTGAGTTGTTCTTGGTGAAGTTAGGTCTTGAGTTCCTCTTGTTGCCCTAGAATTGCCTTGACGCAAGAGCCATGTGCTCGTGATAAGCATACTTAGTGTCTTCAGGGCAGCTCTCCTCTTCCTCATCCTCTTCTTCTTCTTCAGAAGCAGCTTTTGCCTTTAAAGCAAGGTTGGGTGAAGCTGTCTTTGAACGAACTCGAGCAAGTGCATTGTCAGTTGTCTCATTCATGATTGACATTGCAATGAATTCATCCAACACCTCACTGGAAGACAAGGAGTGGAAATCTGGTCGTTGACGAATGACAAATGACATGGCTTTGTTGAAAGGCATGATGGCCTTGAGAAACTTGCGCTTGACCCATGTATCATCCACATCCTTGCTTCCATGGTCCTTGAGAGCCACAACAATAGCAGTCACCCTTTGATAGAGATCACGAGGGTCCTCATCTTCCTTCATCACAAACTCATCGGCCTTATCAAGTACCACTTCATAGTTGGACCGTTGAATGCTTGAGATTCCCTTGTACAACACCATAATGTGCTCCCAACAGTCCTTAGCCAGAGTGAAGGGGCGCAGTGAGGAAGATCTTCAGGAGGTACTGCGGACTAGAGAATAAACAATGCGGAGTGATTATATTGATTGTCCGCTTCTTCTCTTGGAGTGAGGTTGCTTGGGTCATGGGGATAGTAGCCTTGCTCGATGATTCTCCATAAATTTGTTGAGCTGTGATTCAAATGAGACTTAATAGAAAATACCCAGTTAGCAAAATCACCCTTTACAAGCTTAGGAGGAGGACCAACAGGGTTAAGACGCGGTGTGGGAACCGGTCCTCCATACACCATGGGTGGTGGAACTGAGGCATAAGTTCCAGTCCCATCATTTTTGAGAGGAGGAGAAGGTTGCATACCTTTAGCCGTTTCCTTAGAGGAATTGGCCTCCGAATCTATGTTGGCGGGTTTAACCACCAACGCCGGTTCGGGAGAACTTTTAATTCCCTCAATTAACTCTTTAAGCATGGTCTAGACTTCGTTCGTCAAGGACGTCTTGAGTGCGGCCATAGCCGTATTCAAGTCGTCCCTTGTGATCGAAGTCAAGTCCATGGCCTCGGGTTGCGCACGGGGAACTCCCTCATCATCTTCCATACTCTTTGGGTGGTGAAACCCTTAATAAAGAGACGTGGCTCTGATACCAATTGAAAGGATCAATATGGTTGACTAGAGGGGGTGAATAGGCAACGCCCACTTTTTAATTAATCTTAGCAAGTTAGGGTTAGCAACATAAAGGTTCTCTAAAATGTCAACAAGGAGGTGAACCTATATGATGCTACCAACAAAAAGAACTAAGACAAGTAAGAGATAGACAACAACAAAAGCATACACAAAGTAAAGGTCAGAGATAACCGCAAGTGGAACCAATGAAGATGAGGATGTGTTACCGAAGTTCCTTCCCTTTGACATGAAGTACGTCTCCGTTGGAGCGGTGTGGAGGCACAATGCTCCCCAATAAGCCACTAGGGCCACCGTATTCTCCTCACGCCCTCACACAATGCAAGGTACCGTGATTCCACTGTAGGTGCCCTTGAAGGCGACGACCGAACCTTTACAAACAAGGTTGGGGCAAACTCCACACAAAGCGTGGAGGCTCCCAACAAGACCACGCAGCTTCACCACAATGGAATGTGGCTCCGAGGTGACCTCAACCGTCTAGGGTGCTCAAACACCCAAGAGTAACAAGATCTGCAAGGGATTAGTGGGGGGATCAATTTTCTTTTGGTGGAAGTGTAGATCTAGGCCTTCTCAACCAATCCCTAGGAAGTCAACAAGTTTGATTGGCTAGGGAGAGAGATCGGGCACTTTTGAGCTTAGGGAGCTACAATGGAGCTTGGGAGGGTCAAAGGTAGAGTTCTAGAGCAAGAAGAACCCTTTATATAGTGGGGGGGAAACCAACCGTTTTCCCACTCACAGCCCGAGCCTAGCGGTACTACCGCTGGCTGCAGTGGTACTACCACTGGCACTCCAGCGGTACTACCGCTGGCTGCAGCGGTACTACCGCTGAGCTCATGATAGTGCAGAGGCACTACCGGGCCCACCACCGCCAAGAAAGTCTTCACAAAAAGTCCGGCGAAGTACAGCCGTAAGGAAGGCGGTACTAAGTTCCTGGAGCGGTACTACCGCCAGCGCAGCGGTACTACCGCTAGGGACAGCGGTACTACCGCTAGGAGACGTTTTTGCTAGAAGAGATAAACCAGAGACGGGAACAACTCCAAAGTTGCAGGGAAAGGTGATGGAGATAAAATGTGTGCGTGCAAAATTGATTTCACCGAAGCCTTTCCACTATGGATCCCCTCTTAATAGTACGGCATACCTACAACTCACAAATAAAGAGAGTCGTAGAGGACACTGTGCTTCTGTTCCACGGAGGGCACCGAATCGTCTTGTGCCGTTGATATATATTATCTGAAAGCTTAATGCACACGATTAGTCTTTTAAGGTACTGTCATCAATCACCAAAATTACTTAGGCACAAATATGCCCTAACAGTCTACTTATGGTTTGAGCACCAAAGACGACGATACGTGATTCTATCGCTTTATGTCTAGCTAAGGGCGTTAAACAATAGCGCTTGTTGGGAGGCAACCCAATGAATTTATCTTTTTCTTTCTATTTTGTTGCATCCACACCATCATAATTCTGTTATGATAGTGTCTTTTATGTTTATTTTTTGTGTTTGAGCCAAGCAAAACCTTTATGACTAGTCTTGGTGATGGTTGTTTGATCCTGCTGGAAAAAGACAGAAACTTTTCGCTCACGAGATTATTTTTCATTTTTATTCAGAAAGATATTTTGAGTTGATTCTTTTTTCTTATGGTTGATATGCCTTTTTCCCAGGCAGTCGTAATTTTTCAGAATTTTTGATGTATCCTAAGTATACGAAGTATACAGATTGCTACAGACTGGTCTGTTTTTGACACATTCTGTTTTTGTTGAGTTGGTTGCTTGTTTTGATGAAACTATGGATAATATCGGGGGTACTAGCCATGGTAAAGTGAGAATATAGTAATCTAACACCAATATAAATAGAAATCAAGATTGCTACAGTACCTAAAGAAGTGGTAGTTTGTTTTCTTGTGCTAATGATATCACGAGTTTCTGTTTAGGTTTTGTGTTGTGAAGTTTTCAAGTTTTGGGTCATGTTCTCATGGACAAAGGGATAAAGAGTGGAAAGATCTCAAGATTGGGGATTCCCAAGGCATCCCAAGCCAAATTCAAGGACACCAAAAAGCCTAAGCTTGGGGATGCCCCGGGAAGGCATCCCCTCTTTCGTCTTCAATCCATCGCTAACATTACTTGGAGCTATATTTTTATTCACCACATGATATGTGTTTTGCTTGGAGCATCTTGTATCGTAGGAGTCTTTTCTTTTTGTTGTGTCACAATCATCCTTGCTGCACACCTTTTGAGAGAGACATGCACTCATCGTGATTTTGCTAGAATGCTCATCGTGCTTCACTTATATCTTTTGAGCTAGATAATTTTGCTATATGTGCTTCACTTAGATCTTTTAGAGCACGGCGGTGCGTGACTTGGTAGTTGGCTTGTGCTATGAAAGTAGTCCCAAAGGTGATAGGTACCCAAAGAGGATACAAAAACCTCCATATTCATGTGCGTCGAGTAGAAAGTGAAGTTTTGATTCCTCTCAATTAGTTTTGAGACGTGGATTTGGTAATATTAAGAGTTATGTTAGTAGGGTGTTGTCAATCTAGAAATACTTGTGTTGAAGCTAGTGATTCCCGTAACATGCACGTATGGTGAACCGCTATGTTAGGAAGTCGCAACATAATTGATCTGTTGATTGTCATCCTTTGCGTTGAGGTCGGGATCGCGCGATGGTTTACACCTACCAACCCTTCTCCTAGGAGTATGCGTTTAGCACTTTGTTTCGATTACTAATAAAAACTTTCACAACAAATATGTGAGTTCTTCATGACTAATGTGAGTCCATGGTATAGATGCACTTTCACCTTCCACCATTGCTAGCCTCTCTAGTGCCGCGCAACTTTCGCCGGTGCACAAACCCACCATACGCCTTCCTCAAAACAGCCACCATACCTACCTACTATGGCATTTTCATAGTTGTCGTGGGTATAAGTCTGACAGTAGATGTGTAGGGTACGAAAGGATGGGCAGAGCCTTAGCTACAGCGAGGTTGTATGAGTTCAGGCCCCTCTACGGTGGAGGTAAAAGCCCTACGTCTCAGTGCTCTTGGGAGCTTGATGTCGAGTGGAATATGGATTACAGTGAAACGCTAACCCCTGCACCAGTGGGAAAGGGCGGCTTATATAGAGTGCGCTGCCCTTCACAACGGTACGGTGCACAGGGGTGGTGTAGTGGAGAATAAATGCCTACGTTACAGGTAACGTATGCCTTAAATGCTAATAATGGTACATGAAAACGTATGACCGTTGCCCTCCAGGGGGGTTACGATGTATAGAGTGGATTCCAGTCGGTACGTTTGATACGTTTCGAATGCTCATCTGCGACTGGATGATAGAGGAATCGTCACCGACTCGATGATGGGAAGACCTTAATTCAGTCGGAACTGACTAAGGGCCTTGTCCCTTATGAAGGGTGGTCCTTGGGTAGGACCTATAGGGCAGGCCTATGACCCTACCCTGGGACTATAACCCCATCATTAGTCCCCGAATGGATTGGGGTTGGAACGACGAGAAGGTGCTAGGAATACGGATCCGACTGGTATGGATGCGACTTTGGCGTTGCTTGCCTCGATCCATTTTATCCTCTTGACCAGTGATCGGAGTGGATTTGTCTATGAAACGAACCGTCAGAGACCGAGTGCTTCCACGGAATCTCTGGGACCGTTCAACTCACAGCGGCGGATTTTCTGGGATCCTCAAATTTTGGTTGTCGCGCGCTCAGCGGGGGTGACGACATCGTCATCGAGTAGTTTCTTCCGCCTCGATTACCACGCCTTCATCTCCTCCACTAATATCGCAGCAGCCGGTCGAGGGATAAGATTTCGGGGCCACCTGCTAGTGACCCAGTTGGAACCTTATTTAAACCTCCCCAGTGAGGGTTTCTCGTTGCGCTCGCGTGATAACTCGCACTCACCCGCTTCTCCCTTAGCTCCCTGCGCACTCCACGCCTCCTCCTTTCTCTCCTCCCCTGCAGATCTGCAGCCTCCACCATGATGAAGGGGCAGACGAGCAAGCTCGAGTCGCAGAAGAAGAAGAAGAAGGCGGCGGCTCCTGCTCAGCAGCGACAGCGTGCTCTGCTGGCGGGTTGGATCCAGGGGGATTTCCTCCCCTCCACGGTGACGAAGGATGACCTGTTGGAGCTGGTGGAGCAAGGTTTGATCGAAAACAAGTCATGGAGGCTACCGACGGAGGGCGAGACGGAGCCGGTGCCCCAGGAGGGGGAGCGCGTCTTGCTGCTCAGTCACGTGTACCGAGGCTTCTCTCTGCCTCCTCACCCCTTCTTCAGAGGTATCATGAACCACTTCGGGGCACAGCTCCACCATTTTCCTCCCAACGCAATAGCTCATCTTTCTGCCTTCGTCGTGCTTTGCGAGTGCTTTATCGGCTGTCCTCCCCATTGGGGGCTCTTTAAGTACATCTTCTCCGCTAGATCCCAAACCGTCAAAAGACTTAGCCAATCGGATGATAAAACCCATCTCCTCCAGCTCTGCGGGGGCTTAGGCTTCCAAAAGAAAACGAAGAGTAGCTATCCCGCTCTCTAGCTGTCCGAGTCCGTTAGGAACTGGCAGTCGACTTGGTTCTATTGCCAGGATGTTGCTTGCCCGAATGCCGCGACTGGACTGCCAGCTTTTAGCCTAGACCGACCGGCTCTGCCCAGGCAGCTTGCGCTCACGAAGATGGAGAAGATCCAGATTCAGCCTCTGGTTGAAGCGCTGATAGATGTCGTCCGCAAGGGAGTCACTGGCATGGATCTGCTGGAGATTTTTCTGGGTCGGCGCATCCAGCCTTTGCAAGCCCGACACCACGCCATGTGGCACTACACGGGGCCTGAGGACTCCACTCGGACTCACCCCGAATGCGTGACCGGGGAGGTTGTGACAGCGTGGGTCCGCAACATCACAGGCGCTTGCGATAACCCGAGAAGAGCCCAGCGAGTGAAGCCCTTCCGTGCTGACAACCCTCCTCCGAATGAGGTGAGCATATCTTGCCGAGTGCTTACAATTCCCTTAGATTTGCCGTGTTTTCTTGCATCACTGTCTGACGTATGATGTTGTCAACTGTATCTTGTGCAGGCGTGGACCAACTGGTATTCTCCCGTATCGAACGGGAATCCGGCTGAGGAAGAGGAAGGCAGCCAGGAGGGCAGCGTGGAGAGCGCCGAGTACGTCTCCGAAAGTGGGGAAACGGAGGAGGAGTCCGAAGAGGAGGAGGGGGAAGATGGGGAGCAGAGCTCGCCATCGCCACCACCGGAGCCTCAAACTAAGCGTCGTCACGAACCCGTGACTCCGTCGGCTCCTCCAGTGGCTCCGAGTGCCCCGCCAGCTCCTCCCGTGGTTCCGAGCGCCTTGTCAGCAACTCCCGGGGTTTCGAGTGCTCGGAGCACAAAGAGGACCAGGGACGCTGCTGCCGAGCCCGCGGGCCAACCTTCCAAGGTGGCCAAACCGAGTGGATCCAAACCTCGGAAGGCTTTGCCTCGGATGAGGATCGCCGTTCCCGTTGCCTCAGCATAAGTGTCTTGTTCTCCTATCTTCTTTCAGTATTTGATTAAACTTATGCTTATTGGTCGAGTGGATGTTATTCTACAGAGCTGCTACCTCCGCCACTTCTCCGGCGCGCCAGGAAGACGATCCCATGGATACGGACAACGTTGCCACATCCGAGCAAGGTACGTCGTGATGACTCCGAGAGCTTAAATTATTGTTTCGCGAATTATGTCTTTGATCTTGCCCTTTTTTTTGTGGTCTCACGCCGTTCAGTCGGGCTTCCTTCAGAGGTGATTCATCTGGAGGAGGACGACCAGAAGGGGTACGGGCAAGCTTCAGTGCCTGTCCTTGAGGTCGTTCCATCTACTACCGCTCCCGCCATGGACGCGCCGCAAACCGAAACGATGTCGTCGACTGAAACGGTGCTCACCGCGGCTGAACCGACTGGATCAGGACTTGGGATGCCCAAGGAGTCTCCTGTGGTGCCGGGTCCGTCGACTGTCCAGTACGACGCCCGACACCTCCCGGAAGATCAAGTGGGAGCCGCCAAGGAGGTTGTGGTGCAGGTGGAGTTGATGGTGAGTGATGCGAAGGGGGCGTACGACTCCATCGCATCTTTGTATAAGAGAAGCTTGGAGCTCCGGGACGATATCCGAGTAAGTGCACTAGTAAGTATTTGCTTTTGTCTTGTAACCCACTGGGTGTTTAAGCGACACACTCGGATACAGTAGGATTATTTTGCAGTGGGTGTAGTCCCCGAGACTTCTGTCGAGTGCTTGCACCGGCAGTTGTCTTTATATACATTGTCTTTGACTTGACCTGGTGAAAACTAATCCGTCCGAATGGTGCCAGTGGGGGCACTCTGAGTGCACGTACTGGAAGTAGTCCCCGAGAGTAATTTTACTCAGGTCGGGTAGTAGTAGCAGCATAGGCTTGTTTTTTTGTTATGTAGCTCAATAGGGCAGACCTGTTTGAGCTTCATGCCAGTGGGGTCACTCTTAGTGAACCCACTGTGTGTAGTCCCCGAGACCGTTGTCGACTGCTTGCGTCGGCAGGGGTCTGAAGAACTTTGAGGTTTTATTGTTTTCCTTGTTGAATTTGTCTGATCTTCTCTTCGCGCTGATTTGCAGAAGACTTGCGAGATAGGATCAGCGTACAACGCTCTGAAGGTTGAAAAGATTCAGCTTGCTGTGGAACTGGAGGCAGCTGTGCATGACTTAGCTGGCGTGAAGGGTGCTCTTGCTGAACGAGAGAAGTCCTTGGAGGAGTCCCGTGAGGCAAACAAGGCATTGGTGGCCGAAATTGAGAAAATGGGCAAACAAAGGACTGAGCTGATGGGGCAGATGAAGGTGATGAACAGTCGGTGCATATCAGAGGAGAAGTACGTCAGTGACTGGGCAAGGAAGATGATTGCGCTTCTCGGTGGTAAGTATTTTTTCGAGTGCTTCTTGACTTTGTATTTCATTCTGCACTTACTTTCTGTTCGTCTTGTCTTTGCAGACTTTTGTATGGACGCTGAGGCTGAAGAAGCTGATGTTGAGCGGTCGGTTATGCCGAACGTTCCACTCGGCGACGAAGCCAATCGAGACATGCTCCGAGCGCACATTCGCCTTGGCAAAGTGGGACCTTTCGTCGGTCGCCTGAGGGAGGTCGTCGGCCGAATCGACAAGGAGCTGTGGCCCGAAGACGAGTCCCGGCGGGAGATAGAAGGGTTGATGACTCGGCTGGAGGACGTCCTGAACCGAGTGCAGGCGTGGAAGAAGTCTGCTGCTCGCTGTGGTGCGGACATGGCGCTGTCGCTGGTCCGAGTGCACTGCAAGGAAGCTCGCGAAGAGAAGCTGAAGGCGTTGCAGATCGCCAACACCAAGAAGCTTTGATTCGAAGATTTCATGGAGACCTTCCTTGAGAGCGCCACTCGCATCGCAGACGGGATCGACCTCGACACTTTCGTGGAGCCTGCCAGTCCTGACGACGCTTGAAAAACTTAACCTCGGTATGCCGAGTGGTATTTGTATCAAACTTTGGCCACTGTTGTTGGCTGTCACATTCGTGGTTCGGTGTGGATAAGCTTGATCTACACCGAACCGACTATCGTTGAACCAACTTTGAATTCGAATCGAATATTTTGCTCTTCCTTGGCCAAAAAATTCTTGACACGATTTTGGCTCGTGGTTTCTGTTTGGTGTTTCTTGGTGAAGCCAGTGGCAAACACGCAGAGCATGTAGTTGTCAGTTGTCTTGACATCTGCATGAGCCTCAATGAGGGTCTGCTAAGCCTCCGAGTGGATCTCGAGGATACACTCGAAGGAATCTTTTTACTTAGGCGATTCTGGATCGTAGCTTAGTCTCCGAGTGTGACGTGTAGTGCACACTCGGAGAAAGTTTGTACTTAGGCGATTCTGGATCGCAGCTAAGTCCCCGAGTGTGACGTGTAGTGCACACTGGAAGAAAGTTTGTACTTAGGCGATTCTGGATCGCGGCTAAGTCCCCGAGTGTGACGTGTAGTGCACACTCGGAGAAAGTTTGTACTTAGGCGATTCTTGATCGCAGCTAAGTCCCCGAGTGCGACGTGTAGTGCACACTCGGAGAAAGTTTGTACTTAGGCGATTCTTGATCGCAGCTAAGTCCCCGAGTGCGACGTTTAGTGCACACTCGGAGAAAGTTTGTACTTAGGCGATTCTTGATCGCAGCTAAGTCCTCGAGTGCGACGTGTAGTGCACACTCGGAGAAAGTATGTACTTAGACGATTCTTGATCGCAGCTAAGTCCCCGAGTGCGACGTGTAGTGCACACTCGGAGAAAGTTTGTACTTAGGCGATTCTTGATCGCAGCTAAGTCCCCGAGTGCGACGTGTAGTGCACACTCGGAGAAAGTTTGTACTTAGGTGATTCTTGATCGCAGCTAAGTCCCCTAGTGTGACGTGTAGTGCACACTCGGAGAAAGTTTGTACTTAGGCGATTCTGGATCGCAGCTAAGTTTTTTTTAAAGACCAGAGTCTGCCAACGCGGAAGAATTTTGAATCTGCAAAAAATCAATCTGCTTTGTATTACTTCAATGATACTTGTTCTTTACATTGCTCCAGTCGGCGGTCACGTGTAGAAGCGCTTCAGGAGATCTCCGTTCCATGCTCGTGGCTCGTCCGTTTCCCTGTCAAGGTTGTATAGTCAATACACACCGTTGTTCAGCACCTTGGAGATGATGAAGGGTCCTTCCCAGGCGGGAGCCAACTTGTGAGGTCTCTGCTGATCCACTCGGAGCACCAGGTCGCCTGCTTGGAATGTACGACTCCTGACATGTCGCGCGTGAAATCGCCGCGCATCTTGTTGATAAATGGTTGAGCGAGTCAGTGCCATCTCGCGCTCTTCTTCTAGAAGATCCACTCTGTCTTGCCTGGCTTGCTCTGGTTCGGCTTCGGAGAAGAGTTCGACTCGTGGAGCATTGTGAAGCAAGTCACTCGGAAGGACTGCCTCTGCTCCGTAAACGAGGAAGAACGGGGATCGCCCTGTAGATCTATTTGGGGTTGTGCTGAGAGCCCATAGCACCGAAGGCAGCTCGGTGACCCATGCGCCGGCAGCATGTCCTACTTCTCGCAGGAGTCGAGGCTTCAACCCTTGAAGAATAAGTCCATTCGCCCGCTCTACTTGCCCGTTTGTTTGGGGATGCGCCACAGATGCAAAATCCACTCGGATACCTTGGCCTGTACAGAAACCTTTGAATCTGTCTGAGTCAAAGTTTGTGCCATTATCAGTGATTATGCTGTGCGGTACCCCGAATCTGGAGATGATGTCCCTCACAAACTTGATGGCCGTAAGAGCGTCGAGTTTCTTGATGGGTTTGGCTTCAATCCACTTGGTGAAGTTGTCGATTGCCACCAACAGATGAGTGAATCCTCCTTGGCCTGTCCTTAATGGACCGACTGTATCTAATCCCCACACTGCAAATGGCCAGACAAGAGGGATTGTCTTCAGCGCGGATGTTGGCTTGTGAGACTTGTTCGAGTAGAATTGACAGCCTTCGCATCGGTCAACCATTTCTTTCGCCATTTCATTCGCCTGCAACCAGAAGAAGCCAGCTCTGAATGCTTTGGCGGCGATTGCCCTTGAGGAGGCATGATGACCGCAGGTTCCCGAGTGAATTTCTTCCAGGATTAGCTGTCCCTCCTCAGGGGAGATGCATCATTGAAGAACGCCTGAAACACTTTCTTTGTACAACTTGCCATCAATGATGGTGAACGACTTCGACCTGCGGACGATCTGTCTGGCTTGGACTTCGTCTTCTGGTAATTCTTGCCTCAAGATGTACGCAATGAACGGCACAGTCCAATCGGGGATGATAGCAAGAATCTCCATGATTAGATCAACCACGGCGGGGACCTCGACTTCAGTCAGATCTGTCGAGCTCTTTGGTTGTACTGGTACCTCTGTGAAGAGATCTTCTTTAACTGAGGGAAGGTGTAGGTGCTCGAGGGAGACGTCACTCGGGACTGGTCTCCGAGTGGATCCAAGTTTCGCCAATTCATCAGCTGCTTGGTTTTTCATTCGTGGAACATGGTGGAGTTCGAGACCTTCAAACTTTTCTCGAGCTTCCTCACCGCGTTGCAGTATGTGGTCATGGTGGGGTTCCTTACGTCCCACTCCTTCATCACTTGATTGACCACCAAATCTGAATCGCCATAGACCATCAGGCGACGGACGCCGAGTGCGATGGCCATGCGCAATCCATAAAGGAGAGCTTCATACTCTGCCTCGTTGTTGGAGGAATCGAAATGTATCTGCAATACATACTTGAGCTTGTCACCCTTTGGCGATATGATCACAACGCCAGCGCCGGAGCCATTCAATATCCTGGACCCATCGAGAGCATTGTCCAATGAGCCGAGTAGATGTGAGTCGGTTGCTGTTGTTCTACCCATTCTGCTATGAAGTCAGCCAGAGCTTGAGACTTTATAGATTTCTTGGCCTCGAACTTGATGTCGCAGTATAACATCTCCATTGCCCACTTCGCCACTCGGTCTGATGCGTCCTGATTGTGGAGGATTTCCGACAACGGAGCATCAGAAACGACAGACACCGAGTGGTCTTGGAAATAATGAGCCACCTTCTTCGCAGTCATGTAAATCCCGTAAATAAGTTTTTGATAGTGGGGATACCTGTGCTTGGAAGGAGTCAGGACTTTGGAGACATAATACACAGGCCGCTGAACCTTGTATGCTTTGCCTTCTTCTTCGCGTTCGACTGGGAGAACAGTGCTGACGACTTGATTTGTAGTCGCGATGTATAGAAGAAGGGGTTCTTTACTGAGCGGAGCAGTAAGAACCGGCTGGGTGGAAAGTAGGACTTTGAGGTCGTCGAATGCGATTTGGGCTTCGTCTGTCCACTCGAAAGTATCTGATTTCTTCATGAGTCGGTACAGAGGTAGTGCCTTCTCGCCGAGTCGACTGATAAACCTGCTCAAAGCCGCTAAGCAACCTGTGAGCCTTTGAACATCGTGTATTTTGACCGGTTGCTCCATTCGGACGATGGTCCCGATCTTTTCGGGGATGACATCGATCCCTCGTTCGGAAACGACGAAACCGAGTAACTTTCCGCTGGGAACACCGAATGAACACTTGGCTGGGTTGAGCTTGATATCGTACCTACGAAGGTTGGCGAATTTTTCTGCCAAGTCAGTCAGCAGGTCAGAACCTTTGCGTGACTTGACTACGATATCATCCATATACGCCTCCACATTTCGACCGATCTGGTCAAGGAGGCATTTTTGGATCATGCGCATAAAAGTTGCTCCTACATTCTTTAAACCGAATGACATAGTGATGTAGCAGAAGCACCCGAATGGGGTGATGAAGGCTGTTTTTAATTCATCGGGGCCATACAGACGGATCTGATGATAGCCCGGGTATGCATCAAGGAATGACAGACGCTCGCAACCCGCAGTCGAATCGACAATTTGATCAATGCGGGGGTGCGGGAAATGGTCTTTCGGGCAGACCTTATTGAGATGCTTGAAGTCGATGCACATTCGGAGAGACTTGTCCTTCTTGGGCACCATGACAACATTGGCGAGCCACTCGGAGTGGTGTACCTCACGAATGAAGTTGGCTGCCAAAAGCTTAGCCACCTCTTCTCCGATTGCCTTCCTCTTGTGCGCGGCGGACCGACGCAGGCGTTCTCGGACAGGCCGAGCAGCAGGATCCACATGCAGTCGGTGCTCAGCCAACTCCCTGGGTACACCTGGCATGTCAGTGGGCTTCCATGCAAAAATGTCCTAGTTCTCACGGAGGAATTGGATGAGCTCGGCTTCCTATTTTGGATCGAGGGTGGTGGAGATGTTCGTCGAGGCAGCGGTGTCGTCCGTCGGGTGGATGCTGACCTTCTTCATTTCTCCCGCCGACTAGAATGCGGACTCCGAAGCTGGCTTCTTCGAACGCATCAAGTCAGCGGGGTCAGCTGTCTTCTTGTACTCGTCGAGCTCGAGGACAGCCATCTGCTGATCGGCGATCCTCGAACCTGCTGCAGACATTCTTCGGCCCGCTGCCGATTACCTGTGACAGTGATCACACCTTTGGGACCTGGCATCTTCAGCTTCAGGTACACGTAACATGGACGGGCCATGAAACGCGCATACGCCGGACGGCCCAGAATCGCGTGGTATGCACTCTGGAAGTTAACCACCTCGAACGTCAGCTTTTCCTTGCGGAAGTTCTTGTCGGAGCCGAAGACGACGTCCAACGCGATTTGGCCGAGTGACTTGGCCTTTCGTCCAGGGACGACTCCGTGGAACTGCATGCTGCTCTCGCTAAGTTTGGACATCGGAATGCCCATCCCCTTGAGAGTGTCGGCGTATATGATGTTCAAGCCGTTGCCGCCGTCCATGAGGACATTGCGCAGTCGGACTCCTTCCACCACCGGGTCGACGACCAGAGCTTGCCTCCCTGGGGCGGGCACGCGTGCTGGATGATCCGACTGGTCAAAGGTGATCGCAGTCTGAGACCATTTGAGGAACGTGGGGTGGTTGGGGTGGCCATGTTCACCTCCATGTTCACCAGCTTCAGTCGACTCTTGCTTTCCACGTCAGCAAAAATCATCAGTGTTGCATGGACTTGGGGGAACGGATCCTCCTTGTCCTCCTCATCCTGTTCATTGTCCTTTTAACTCGGCTGCCCTTCGCCGAACCCCTGGATCAGGAGGCGACATTGCCGAGTGGTATGCTTTGGAAATATGGTGTTGCCTTCTTCATCCATCTTCGTGTGGATGGGACATGGCTGATCCAGGATGTGGTTTCCGAACTGCTTCTTCTTGGGGGTGAACTGAGCCTTCCCCTTGCCCTTGAACTTGGCATTGGTAATGGATGCGGCCTCTGCCTGCGGAGTGGACGGTGCTTTCTCCTTCTGCTTCCGAGTGCTGTTCCCATCTCCATCGGCGACTGCTTTATGCTTGCTGCTACGAATGCGATCCTCTTCTTCGCCATTGGCATAGCGTGTTGCTATCTCCATCATCTTGCTCATGGAGATGTCGCCTGTCCGACCGAACTTCAAGTACAGATCCCTGTACCGCACGCCTGCCTTCAAAGCGCAGACTGCTTGGTGCTCTGTGACGTTCTCCACCATGTGGTAGAGGGTTGTCCAACGCTGGATAAAGTCGCGCAGGGGCTCATTCTGCTTCTGGACATAGTGTTGGAGTTCCACGAGACCAGCAGGGCGTTTGCACGTCCCTTCGAAGGTCCTGATGAAGACTCGGGCTAGATCTGCCCAGCTGTAGATGCTTGAAGGGGCTAACTGGTTCAGCCAGGCCCGTGCCGAGCCGTCGAGCATCAGGGGGAGATGTTTCATGGCGACCTGGTCATCTCCGCCACCGATCTAGACTGCCACTCGGTAGTCATCCAGCCACGTTTCTGGCTTGAATTCTCCTGTAAACTTGCTGAACCCCGTCGCCAATCGGAAGTTGGGAGGGATGTCAGCCAAACGGATGGCCCGACTGAAACACTCGGGACCAGAGACGATGGTCCTGCTTCCACTCGGACGGTCTCTATCGTGACCATCACGGTGGGCTCGGCTCCTGTCGACCTTCCTCTGGGCGATGTATCCTCTTGCGTCAGGCCTTGGATCATAAGTGTCACCGACCGAACGCCGATCATCATGATGTCGGGGCCCGTAGGGCCCACCCCGCGGAGGGGTGCGTGAACGGTGACGATCTTCGGGATTCATGGAACGGCTGCCTCCTTTGTGTCGCTGATGAGAATCGGGGCTGAAAACTGACCGATGCGTGTTCGCGTGAACAGAACCGTTGTGGATCCTGTTGTGCGACTAGGAGACCGCCGAATTCTGCTGCTGCGCTGTGTGCAATAGGGCACGAATCTGCTCGATCCCTCTGCCAGCCTCTGAATCAGTTGGCTGGAGGGAATCGGCTATCTTGGCGGCGGCAGCCAAGTTGAGGACGGGTGTGCGGAACACCTCCACGTTGCTCTGACGAGTGCGTCGACTGGCAGAACGGCGGGGCTGACGGCGAGCACCGGATGTCTCGCCGACCTTGTGCTCGTTCCGACCAGTTTGGCGGGGACTTTCATGGGAATTGGCCATGTGCACTTCGGCTGCACGCCCGCGACCCACGTACTCGGAAGGTAACTCAGTCGGAACTGAGTCTGAGTGCTGGGACGGCGGCGCAACTACAACCGACTCGAGGACTGCCACTTGTCAACACGCGTTCTGGCGTGCCTGGGCGTGTTGCACCGAACGCTGGAGCCGCGGACGGCGAGACCGCTTGTTGCGGCGCGTGACGGGGGCGTAGATCGACATCGGAGCCGACTGCTGGAGAAGAAGGATGCCGCGGGCACCGGCATGGAAGTGCGTAGCCCCGCGACTGGGAGCGCCTCGACATCGAGAGGCGCATCCCGAAGCCACGCCGAATCGTCGATGATGAAGGAGAGAGCGCCGAAGAGGATCTCATGACCCATGCACAAATCTCCACCGGATGACATGATGAAAAGATGTAGTCGCAAACTCGCCGGAAGTCGCTTAGACGCGTGCCCCACGGTGGGCGCCAACTGTCGTGGGTATAAGTCTGACAGTAGATGTGTAGGGTACGAAAGGATGGGCAGATCCTTAGCTACGGCGAGGTTGTATGAGTTCAGGCCCCTCTACGGTGGAGGTAAAAGCCCTACGTCTCGGTGCTCTTGGGAGCTTGATGTCGAGTGGAATATGGATTACAGTGAAATGCTAACGCCTGCACCAGTGGGAAAGGGCGGCTTATATAGAGTGCGCTGCCCTTCACAACGGTACGGTGCACAGGGGTGGTGTAGTGGAGAATAAATGCCTACGTTACAGGTAACGTATGCCTTAAATGCTAATAATAGTACATGAAAACGTATGACCGTTGCTCTCCAGGGGGGTTACGATGTACAGAGTGGAATCCAGTCGGTATGTTTGATACGTTCCGAGTGCTCATCTCCGACTGGACGATAGAGGAATTGTCACCGACTGGATGATGGGAAGTCCTTAATTCAGTCGGAACTGACTAAGGGCCTTGTCCCTTATGAAGGGTAGTCCTTGGGTAGGACCTATAGGGCAGGCCTATGACCCTACCCTGGGACTATAACCCCATCAATAGCCATTCCGAGATATATTGCCATGCAACTCCCACCGTTCCGTCTCATGACTTGTATCGTCACTCTCATATTGCCATTGCATGATCGTAAGATAGCTAGCGAGATGTTTCAACGTCACACGCCAAGCTAGATCATTGCACATCCCGGTACACTTCCGGAGGCATTTCCTATAGAGTCATCATCGTTCTGAGCTTTGAGTTGTGAGTAAATAAAAGTGTGTTGATCATCATTATTAGAGCATTGTCCCATGCGAGGAAAAAAAAGAGGCCAAAGAGCCCAAACAAAAAAAAAAGAAAAAAAGGCCAAAGAGCCCAAATAAAAAAAGAGAGAAAGGACAATGCTACTATCTTTTCCACACTTGTGCTTCATAATAGCACCATGTTCTTCATGATTGAGAGCCTCTCGTTTCGTCACCACCATATGCTAGTGGGAATCTTTATTATATAACTTGGCTTGTATATTCCAATGATGGGCTTCCTCAAATTGCCCTAGGTCTTCGTGAGCAAGCAAGTTGGATGCACACCCATTAGTTCTCCTTTTGAGCTTTCACATACTTATAGCTCTAGTGCATCCTTTGTATGGTAATACCTACTCATTCACATTGATATCTATTAATGGGCATCTCCATAGCCCTTTGATACGCCGAGTCAATGTGACCATCTCCTCCTTTTTTGTCTCACAACCACCACCACACTCTATTCCACCTATAGTGCTATATCCATGGCTCACGCTCATGTATTGCCTGATAGTTATAAAAGGTTTGAGAAAGTAAGAGTGCGAAAACAATTACTTGGCCAATACCGGGGTTGTGCATGATTTAAACTAGTTGTGTGGGGATGATGGAGCATAGCCAGACTATATGATTTTGTAGGGATAACTTTCTTTGGCCTTGTTATTTCGAAAGTTCATGGTTACCTTGCTAGTTTGCTTGAAGTATTACTGTTTTCATGTCAATAGAAAACTATTGTTTTGAATCTTACGGATCTGAACATTCATGTCACATGAAAGAAGTTACAAAGGACAACTATGCTAGGTAGCATTCCACATCAAAAATTCAGTCTTTATCACTTCCCTACTCGAGGACGAGCAGGAGTTAAGCTTGGGGATGCTTGATACGTCTCCAACGTATCTATAATTTTTGATGGTTTCATGCTATTATCTTGTCAAACTTTGGATGTTTTGTATGCCTTTTATATCTTTTTTTGGGACTAACTTATTAACTCAGTGCCAAGTGCTAGTTCCTGTCTTTTCCATGTTTTTGACCCTTTTCAGAGGAGAATTTTGAACGGAGTCCAAACGGAATAAAACTTCCGAAAAGATTTTTTACCGAAACAGAAGACGATCGGGAGACTTGAGAACCAAGGCAGAGGGCCACCAGGGACCCCACAAGCCCCCTAGCCGCGGCCAGGGGGGCCTGCGCCTCCCAGGCTTGTGGGCTCCCTGGGCCTCCTCTGCCCTAGGTCTTTCGCCTATATATTCCCTAAAATCCCAAAAAAATCAAGAGATCATCGAAAGTACTTTTCCGCCGCCGCAAGCTTCTGTCTCCGCAAGATCCCATCTGGGGCACGTTCTGGTGCCCTACTGGAGGGGGATTCGGATACGGAGGGCTTCTTCATCAACACCATGACCTCTCCGATGATGCGTGAGTAGTTCACCATAGACCTACGGGTCCATAGCTAGTAGCTAGATGACTTCTTCTCTCTCTTGGATCTTCAATACAAAGTTCTCCATGATCTTCATGGAGATCTATCCGATGTAATCTTCTTTGCGGTGTGTTTGTCGAGATCCGATGAATTGTGGATTTATGATCAGATTATCTATGAATCTTATTTGATTTTCTTCTAATCTCGTATATGCATGATTTCATATCCTTGTAATTCTCTTTGAGTTGTGGGTTTTGTTTGGCCAACTTGATCTATGATTCTTGCAATGCGAGAAGTGCTTGTTTTTGGGTTCATACCATGCGGTGACCTCACCAAGTGACAGAAGGGGTAGCGAGGCACGCATCGTGTTGTTGCCATCAAGGGTAAAAAGATGGGGTTTTCATCATTGGTTTGAGTTTATCCCTCTACATCATGTCATCTTGCTTAAGGCGTTACTCTGTTCGTCATGAACTCAACACACTAGATGCATGCTGGATAGCGGTCGATGTGTGGAGTAATAGTATTAGGTGCAGAAAGTATCGATCTACTTGTGTTGGACATGATGCCTATATGTATGAATATTGCCTTAGATGTCGTCATGACTTTGCGTGGTTCTATCAATTGCTCGACAGTAATTTGTTCACCCACCGTAATATTTGCTATTTTGAGAGAGGCCTCTAGTGAACACTATGGCCCCCGGGTCTACTTCACACCATATTTTCAGCCTTGCTCTTTTAATTCGTTGCACTTTTCGCATTCAGATCTCACTTTGCAATCAATCTTGAAGGCATTGACAACCCCTTTATAGCGTTGGGTGCAAGCTCTTTTGTGTTTGTGCAGGTACTCTGGACTTGACGCGATTCTCCTACTGGATTGATACCTTGGTTCTCAAACTGAGGGAAATACTTACTGCTCCTGTGCTGCATCACCCTTTCCTCTTTATGGGAAAAACCAACGCAAGCTCAAGAGACGACAGAAGGTTTCTGTCGCCGTAGCACACCACATCTACTTCTCTCAAACGATCTTTGAATAAAGTGTTTGCTACCCATAATTTGAGAATGTCTAGGCTGAGACGGAAAGGATATGATGGAGCCTCAAATATGCGTGGGCAACTTAATGGCTTAAAGAAACTAGTGCTTGATGAGAATCCTCATGCATTTTATGTGCATTATTTCGCCCATCAGCTTCAACTAGTAGTTGTGGCTGTTGTGAAAGGAGTTCTTGCTGTTAGTGATTTCTTTGGCTATACAAATATCATTGTGACCGCGGTAAGTGCATCTTGCAGAAGAAAAGATGCACTGCTGCAGAAACATCATGACAAGATTGTACTCCAATTGGAGAATGGGAAGATTACGAAGGGAAGGGTCAAACATCAAGAGACAACTATAGCACGACCTGGTGATACACGTTGGGGATCATAGCAGAGAACTCTAGTTCGCATCTATCAAATGTGGGACTTGGTCATCCAAGTGCTACATGCTATTTGTTTAGATGGGGAAAATGACGACGACAAAGGCAAATCATCAGGTTTGATGAAACAAATGGAAGTCTTTGAATTCGTACTCATATTGCATTTGATGATTAAAGTTCTTGGTCTGACTAATGATTTATCACAAGCATTGCAACAAAAGGACCAAAACATAGTCAGTGCAATGAACATGATTGTCTCCGTGAAAAGGTTACTGCAACATTTGAGGGGTGAAGGGTGGGAGCCACTTTTGGAGGCTGCAAGTGCATTTTGTGTTCACGGAGATATCCCAGTGCCGAATATGAATGATAATATTTCAGCAAGGGGTTATCCAAGGAGTTCACGTAAGTCAGTTACATGCTTCCATCACTACAAGGTAGAAATATTCAATGAGGTGATTGATAGAAACATAGCCGAGATGAACAATCGATTTAGTGAAACAACAACACGATTATTGAATTGCATTTCATGTCTAGATCCTAGAGACTCATTCAATAGCTTTAACCATGACAAGATAATGGAGCTTACAACCATTTACTCAACAGACTTTGATCCAGAAGAACGGCAATTTCTAAGTGGTCAACTTGACATATACATTGATGTGATGAAAATATTGTTGGAATTATGCCCTAGAGGCAATAATAAATATAGTTATTATTATAATTCCTGTATCGAGATAATCGTTTATTATCCATGTATTGAATGAAGACTTATATACATGTGTGGATACATAGACAAAACACTGTCCCTAGCAAGCCTCTAGTTGGCTAGCCAGTTGATCAAAGATAGTCAGGGTCTTCTGATTATGAACAAGGTGTTGTTGCTTGATAACTGGATCACGTCATTAGGAGAATCACGTGATGGACTAGATCCAAACTAATAGACGTAGCATGTTGATCGTGTCATTTTGTTGCTACTGTTTTCTGCGTGTCAAGTATTTGTTCCTATGACCATGAGATCATATAACTCACTGACACCGGAAGAATGCTTTCTGTGTATCAAACGTCGCAACGTAACTGGGTGACTATAAAGATGCTCTACAGGTATCTCCGAAGGTGTTCGTTCAGTTAGTATGGATCGAGACTGGGATTTGTCACTCCGTGTGACGGAGAGGTATCTCGGGGCCCACTCGGTAATACAACATCACACACAAGCCTTGCAAGCAATGTGACTTAGTGTAAGTTGCGGGATCTTGTATTACGGAACGAGTAAAGAGACTTGCCGGTAAACGAGATTGAAATAGGTATGCGGATACTGACGATCGAATCTCGGGCAAGTAACATACCGAAGGACAAAGGGAATGACATACGGGATTATATGAATCCTTGGCACTGAGGTTCAAACGATAAGATCTTCGTAGAATATGTAGGATCCAATATGGGCATCCAGGTCCCGCTATTGGATATTTACCGAGGAGTCACTCGGGTCATGTCTACATAGTTCTCGAACCCGCAGGGTCTGCACACTTAAGGTTCGACGTTGTTTTATGCGTATTTGAGTTATATGGTTGGTTACCGGATGTTGTTCGGAGTCCCGGATGAGATCACGGACGTCACGAGGGTTTCCGAATGGTCCAGAAACGAAGATTGATATATAGGATGACCTCATTTGATTACCGGAAGGTTTTCGGAGTTACCGGGAATGTATCGGGAATGATGAATGGGTTCCGGGTGTTCACCGGGGGGGGGGGCAACCCACCCCGGGGAAGCCCATAGGCCTTGGGGGTGGCGCACCAGCCCTTAGTGGGCTGGTGGGACAGCCCAAGAAGGCCCTATGCGCCATAGGAAGAAAATCAAAGAGAAAAAAAAGAGGAGGTGGGAAAAAGGGGAACGACTCTTCCTTCCAAACCTAGTTGGATTCAGTTTAGAAGGGGAGGACTCCCCCCTTGGCTCGGCCGACCCCCTTGGGGGTCCTTGGACCCCAAGGCAAGGCTTCCCAATTCCTCCTATATATACGGAGGTTTTAGGGCTGATTTGAGACAACTTTGCCACGGCAGCCCGACCACATATCTCCACGGTTTTACCTCTAGATCGCGTTTCTACGGAGCTCGGGCGGAGCCGTGCTGAGATTAGATCACCACCAACCTCCGGAGCGCCGTCACGCTGTCGGAGAAGTCATCTACCTCTCCGTCTCTCTTGCTGGATCAAGAAGGCCGAGATCATCGTCGAGCTGTACGTGTGCTGAACGCGGAGGTGCCGTCCGTTCGGCACTAGATCGTGGGACTGATCGCGGGACGGTTCGCGGGGCGGATCGAGGGACGTGAGGACGTTCCACTACATCAACCGCGTTCACTAACGCTTCTGCTGTGCGATCTACAAGGGTACGTAGATCGAATATCCCCTCTCATAGATGGACATCACCATGATAGGTCTTCGTGCGCGTAGGAAATTTTTTGTTTCCCATGCGACGTTCCCCAACAAATATCACCTATTTTTTGTGGTTGTGATAGTCTATCAAGTCTGTCTGTCAAGTTAGTTCAAAGTAAGGAGTATTTGCGTTTCCCATTGGTTTATCAACTCATCAAACTCGCATTGATATTGCGAGTAGCGACAACATCAGTTGAAAGGGCTTTCTCAGCCATGAATATAATAAAGACAGATTTGAGAAACAAGATAGGTGATGAATGGTTGAATGATATGATGGTTTGCTATGTTGAGCGAGATATATTTGCTGGGATTGAAGACAAGAAAATTATTGAACATTTTCATGGTCTAAGGAGTCGTAGAGGCTATCTTCCAAATCTTGCACGTATAACTACAACTTAATGGTAAACATTCCTCTTATCTTTTGTTTAAACGAATGGCATCCTATATTGTGACTTAGGTTAATTTGACTGTTTTTACATATTTCAGATACATAATGGACTAGGAGATTAAATATTTGAGATAAAACATAGATGATTTAGCCAGCGCGAGTCCAAGTTAGACTTTATGTGAATTTTTGCATTACATTTTTGCCTAGTTCTTAAGAATAAAACTACTTTGATAAATTTTGCCTAGTACTTCAAAAATAAACTACTTTGTTAATTTCATCTTGCATGCATGCGTACTTTTGACCAATTATTCTTCTTAATTGTCTTATTTAACTGTATTGCGTCTTTGATTTTTTTTTCTTTAAAAGTCAGTCCATGATAACTTCAAATCCTGAATCCGCCACTGCTTCAACGCAAGCCCACGGGAGTGCACCGGCCTCCGAGGCGTGAGCGTGCTGGTCATCGCACTGGCGCCGCGTCCACCCTGTAGTGCGTCGTCCCCGACTCGTCGCGCAAGCTGTCCACTGGCTCCCTTTCAACTAGAGAACCCATGTTCCGGTACTTGGGCACCACGTGCTCCGATCGCCAGAATTCCGAGTTGCCCTTGCAGCTGATGCCGCGGTGGCGCCCCGCTACAGAGAAGAACGCTTTTAGTTTTGGGAATCGTTTCCATCCCAAGGCGCCAGTCGCCCCCTCGCGTGCTGGCACATGCATCATTTTTCCCACCACGCGCTCTTCGTTGATCAATGGATGCAACATTTCTCGTCTAAATTTGTTGCAACCAGCGTCATTTTTGCTGCAAGCATTTTTTACTATATTTTGTCCCAGTATAAAAGTTGCATATACGTTTGGTTGCAACTCCAGTTCGTCGGTTTTTTATTACAATCGATGTTTTTTACTTTTGTTACAACCGTGTTAATTTTTGCTACAACCGGCATCATGTTTTGCTGCAACCGTTCACTAAAAAAGTTGCATACACGTCACGTAAATATTTGTTATAACCGGCGTTTCACTTATGCTATCACGTACCATCAGCTTCGGTTTTTTTGCTACAATCACGTAGATATTTTTTTTGCTACAAATTTTGTTTTTTGTTGCAACCGTTGAAAAAATTGTTGCATCGAATCGAAATTTGCTGCAAGGAGAAAAAATGTTGCATGCGGATCCAATGATGGGGACGCGCGGGGGTTGGTGGATCGTGCGGCCAGCGCGCGGCCGGCCGAAAGTTTGGGCCGGCGCGCCGGCGCAGATCACTCCCCCTTAGTTTTAGTACAACTCGCCTAGCATACATTAAGGGAAACGTTTCTGGCCAGTGCGCTGGCCGAACCGTTCGGTCGGTCGCACGCGACCCGCGCTGAGCGCTGATTAGGCATGCAACTTTTTTCCATCTAAATTTGTTCCAACCAGTGTTCATATTTGCTACAAACGTTTTTTATTTGCTACATTTGTCCAGTAAAAAAACTGCATATACGTTTCGTTGCAACTCCAGTTCGTCGAATTTTTTGTGCAATCGGTGTTTTTTACTTTTGCTACATCCGTGTTAATTTTTGCTACAACCAGCATCTTTTTTGCTGCGATCGTTTAGTAAAAAGTTGCATTCACATTCACGTAGATATTTACTACAACCGGTGTTTAACTTTTGCTACCACGCACCATCAGCTTCGGTTTTTTTTTGCTACGGTCACGTAAATATTTTTTTGCTATAATTTTCTTTTTGTTGCAACCGTTGATGAAAATTGTTGCATCGCGTCGAAATTTTGCTGCATCGGGAAAAAAATGTTGCATGGAGATCTAACGGTGCGGATCGTACGGCCCGCGCGCGGCCGCTGAAAGTTTGGGCCGGCGCAGAGCAGTGGCCACATACATTAATCCATGCAAATAAAAAAACATGCATGCATGTGGACTATGCAATCCAAAGCTTAGTGAGCAATCCAGCATCTCCTTGCCACGTCATCAAATCCACTCTAAAAAAGTGTCAAGGTTAGAAACAACCGGGATTACGAAGTACACGGGTGCATTGTGGGCGATGTCAAGTTGTTGGTCGTGAATCCTCTCAAGCGGATATTGTTTGTTCCATGCATGAGATCTCGTTGCTGGCTGGGTTCCACTTGACTCTTGTACCGCCAGGAATCACGGTTGACGGCACATCGGGCGACGGGGGACCCAAACCAAGCCAAACCCACCATTTGCTCTCGGAGTCTAGTGTCATGTGCAACGAGACCAAACTGCACGACCGAGGTCTTAGAATAATTTCGCTTCACCCCGGATGGCGTGCTCACATCACATGGCCAAAAAGAGTTGGATATGTTTTCCTCCAATGAGATCGATCGAGCTGAAACCAAAAATTTTGACACTCGCGCGGGTCAAAGATCCGGGGCCTACTATGTGTCAGACCGCCTGAAAAAGTAAATCAGGGTGTTTGAATTTTTTTCCGACCATGAAATTTGAGTTCAACAATTGGCATTCATCTCCTTCCCCTTCCATATGTCTTCTCCTCTTACGCTCCTAATCATGGACCGACGGACGAAATGTGTGAAGTTGTTATCATGGTCAGCTATGCTCATGCGCAGCTAGTCGTCATCTGTCGTCGTTCAAGGCCACCATCTAAATCCGTCACCTCATCTTCTTTCTCGGCGCCGACAACCATACCCCTCAACCGAATCGTCAAGCCTTAGACTCTCATCCCCCAACGATGCCACCGCCGCATCATGCTTGACTATGGGTCGCTGTCGTCAAAGGCCTCCCCCGCAGCCCCGCGCCTTGATGAAGCTCACCTCAGCATTTCCTTCGCTGTCTCAGGTTTGCGCTTATTGAAATATGAGGGTGGGCCTAGGTCCCATCGAACAATTTTGGAAAATTTACAAGGACCCATGTGGGTGTTATGGCAACGGATGTGGTGAAAAGTTTAGTCTTATATTGCTAGTTGAAGAGGAGTTGGACCTTTTTATAGAGGATTCTCTCCCACATGATATAGAAGCTTGAGAAGGGAAGTGGTTTCCGCACGCTCCTCCTTCATCGTCCGCCTCGTCACGCCTCGACGCGGATTGCCGGAATCAGCCGAGCTCACATCTGTTTTTTATTTTTACCGGCCAGGAATGAAGAGTCCCTAACGAAAGTGCCACGATCTGAGAAGTCGGATCATGGATTATTATCGACTCTGATGTGGGTGCAGGCCACGTCTCTCCACGCGGTCGTGCCTATATATCGGAGGTGCTGGTCAACTCTAGTTGTCAAGAGAATGAGATAACATCTCTATCTCCATGTCCGTCGTTCTCTTCACTGCTGCTACCGCCAATGATCCCATCCCATTGACCACGTATACGGTTGACAGGAGAACATGCCTTTGAAACCTCGTCTCTCCAGATCATGTACACGCGAGAGGCGGTTAGGTTTTTGGGAATCATCTCCGACGCGATTGCTCGCCTCCGTTTGCTTGCTTCCACTACATCGTTCAAGACCGCATTGTCTTCATCGTCACCATCTCCACAGTCAACAAAGCTGGTTGTCTAAGTGCCGAGCAACTCGAAGCCGACAAGAAGGCCGTTGAGGATGTTGTCGACGCTATTGTCGCTGTTACGACCAACTGGCCTACTTGAAGGTATAACACATTTATTCCGTTCTTATTTATTTATGTTTTAGCCGTATTAGCATTATGTGTAGATGTGTTTACTGTTTGTGTAGTATGTGCTTATCTGAATTGTAATAAGTTGCAATTAATTTTATCAGCCATGATCATAATTATTTTTTGAATTAATTTGATCGCAAAATTGCTTGTGTGCTCCTCTTCTCTCTAGAATCAACTCACTTGAATCAAAATTCAGGCAACTTACGTGCAGCTATTGCGACAAAATTCAAATCCAGGTTTCCTGTATATGCTACGTCACTCTCAAGTCTCAACACAAGACCAACCAGTACATTTGTTCTCCAACTTTTGAACTAACTTGTGCTTAATTTCCACTAACAAATAAGTGCTGCATTAACCGCTCCCTTAACACGCGTGCAAACATCACTCCTGCTTCGCATTTCCCTCAACTCCATCCCACTCCGGCATTGTGATCTCCCGAAAAAGCCAACCACGGAAACAAGCAGAGCATCTCGCCATGGCGGCCGCGGCCAGGGCCTTCGCGGCGCACGTGCTGCGCGGGAGGTGGTTCATGGCGTACGGCTCCTTCCTCATCATGTCCGCGGCGGGGGCGACGTACATCTTCGCCGTCTACTCCAAGGACATCAAGGCCACGCTCGGCTACACCCAGGAGCAGCTCAACACCGTCGGCTTCTTCAAGGACGTCGGCGCCAACGTCGGCATCCACGCCGGCCTCATCGCCGAGGTCGCCCCGCCATGGCTCGTCCTCGCCGTCGGCGCCGCAATGAACCTGGGGGGGTACCTCATGCTCTACCTCTCCGTCGCGGGCGTCGTCCGCGCCAGGCCCCCGCTCTGGCTCGTCTGCCTCTACATCGCCGTCGGCGCCAACTCGCAGGCCTTCGCCAACACCGGCGCGCTCGTCACCTGCGTCAAGAACTTCCCCGAGAGCCGAGGCGTCATACTCGGCTTGCTCAAGGGCTTCGTCGGGCTGAGCGGCGCCATCTTCACCCAGCTCTACCTCGCCTTCTACGGCGGTGGCGGCGGCGACACCCGTCCGCTCATACTGCTCGTTGGCTGGCTCCCCGCCGCCGTCTCCGTGGCGTTCCTCGGCACCATACGGATCATTCGCTCGCCGCGCTCCCCGGCCGCGGCGCGCCGCGAGTACCGCGCCTTCTGCGGCTTCCTGTACGTGTCGCTCGCGCTCGCCGCCTACCTCATGGTCGTCATCATCTTGCAGAAAAGGTTCGTGTTCACCCGAGCGGAGTATGGCGTCAGCGCCGCCGTCGTGCTAGTAATGGTCCTCGTCCCATTCACCGTGGTCCTGCGCGAGGAGGCCGCACTGTTTAAGAACACGGTGGAAGCGCAGCCCGTGGTGGTGAACACGCCCACCAAACCGCGGACGCCGGCACAAGCCGCACAACAGCCAGCTGCCATCGCAGAGAGGCCAGCGGCTACACTGACGTCGAGGGTGGTGCGCGCTCTGAGGCCACCACCGCTTGGAGACGACTACACGATCCTCCAGGCGCTGGTGAGCGTGGACATGCTGCTGCTGTTCACGGCGACGGTGTTCGGCATCGGCGGCACACTCACGGCCATCGACAACATGGGCCAGATCGGCGAGTCGCTGGGCTACCCGCAGCGCAGCATCGCCACCTTCGTCTCCCTCATCAGCATCTGGAACTACCTCGGCCGCGTCGCCGCCGGCTTCGCATCGGAGGCGCTCCTCGCGCGGTACCGCCTCCCGCGCCCGCTCGTCCTCGCCGTCGTGCTGCTCCTCACGATCCCGGGCCACCTCCTCATATCGTTCGGCGTGCCGGGGTCGCTGTACGTGGCGTCGGTGATCATCGGGTTCTGCTTCGGCGCGGCGCAGCCGCTGATCCTGGCGAGCGTGTCGGAGCTGTTCGGGCTCAGGTACTACTCCACGCTCTACAACCTGTGCGGCACGGCGAGCCCCGTGGGGTCGTACGTCCTCAACGTGCGCGTGGCCGGGCGGATGTACGACCGCGAGGCCGCGCGGCAGGCTGGCGGGCACGCCGTGGCCTCGGCGGCCGGGAAGAGGCTCGTGACTTGCATCGGCGTCCGGTGCTACAAGGAGTCGTTCTTGGTCATAACGGCGGTGACGGCGGCCGCCGCGGCGGTGACGCTGGTGCTGGCGTGGAGGACTCGGAGATTCTACGCGGGGGACGTGTACGCGCGGTTTAAGGAGGAAGAGGAGGTGGTGGTGGTTGGGCAGAGCAGAGACGGCGTCGCCGCGTCGGAGATGAGCAGTTAGAAGTGTTAGGGAGTTGACGCTGACCATAGATGTAACACAACAAACACGATCAGAGTGGTGAGGTAGACGAACAGAATGTTTTTTCTTGAGATTCAGAGTAGGAAACTACTCTGCTGCAACCACAAATTCAGAGATCATTGATAGATCCAGAAGTGGTTTATTACCTTCTCCCGTTCTTGATGAGTTCCTTCCGGTGTCCATGTCAAATGATGACGACGGTGGGAAAGGAGAGAGATTTGGTAGCGGCGGCGGTGGACTTCTCATCGCTTTAGTGATACCCTCTAGATCGGATTAGGGTTAGGAGTGGGGAACCAGTGGCGGCGGCGAACCCCGTAACATGTGTCATGGTCCCCACCTCTTCTATATATAGCACTGCGCGACAGGGGCCCACCAACCTTGCTTGGGCTGGACGCCCCCGATCAGGGCGTGAGTCAAGGTTTCAATGGGCTGTTGGGCCCATTGAAGGAGAGATCAATCTAATATTCTCCCCCTTGATCTCATCATATACTTTTAACTTTACTCGTTTCGTAACAGATGAATACATAGGGCATGTTTCATCGTCATAACTCAATTACCGATAGAATGAGACAGCCACAACGTACCTCTTTGTTTTGAAACAAACTCTTTAACCTTGGGCCCTTTATTGTCCGGAAATTTTAGACTATACCATAAACCCATGTCGACTGTGTGTTCTCCGAACACACTTGGCGGTAAGCCTTTAATAAGCAGATCTGCAAACACTTGTCTGTTGCTTTTATGCTTCAAGCATTTCTTCATAATTCCGGACTTTCTCCTTCACAACACGTAACTCTTTGTTAGTGTGTTCGGCATCAACACTTGACTCGTTGTGATAGAAGCGAAAAAACTTAAAATGGTTATCGTTGTTGTCAACCATTATCAACTCCGGGTACAGGTAGCCTTAACCATTTTGCATGTCCCTGAGCCTCATATCAAGCTATAACATATCATTGCATCACATTGATGACAATTGTTTCACTCATTTGGAGATTTTCCACACAAAACTCCGAGTATGAAAGTTAGCGACAATTGTGGATTTCCCTATACATTTCACAAGTCCTGCCTTTATACTCACAATCTTTTGAGATCACTTATTTTTTCAGCATGAGGCCGATATCTTTGACTCCATTTCATTGATTTGTATATGGACTGGACATTGCCAAAACAACCCGGATATATACGTGAACTATGTCAGGGTAATATACTGAGCTTCCAACAGCTGAAGCATATGGTACCATATCCGTTTACAATATTTTCTTATTAACTTTTGGAACACCATAGTTTCCAGTTCCATTACCCTTGACTATAAGAACATGCGTAGGTTTTCTCATATACATACTTTAGAGATCTTTCTTAGCATGTCCATGTGACATTCCTAATACCCCCTTTTATTCTTTTGAACTTTGAGGACAAGAACTTGTTTTCTCCTCCTGCAGTAGATTGACATCACCACTAGCAAGTAGGACGTCATTGTTGGGGAACGTCGCATGCAAAACAAAAAAATTCCTACGCGCACGAAGACCTATCATGGTGATGTCCATCTACGAGAGGGGATATTCGATCTACGTACCCTTGTAGACCGTACATCAGAAGCGTTAGTGAACGCGGTTGATGTAGTGGAACGTCCTCACGTCCCTCGATCCGCCCCGCGAACCGTCCCGCGATCAGTCCCACGATCTAGTGTCCAACGGACGGCACCTCCGCGTTCAGCACACGTACAACTCGTCGATGATCTCGGCCTTCTTGATCCAGCAAGAGAGACGGAGAGGTAGATGAGTTCTCCGGCAGCGTGACGGCGCTCCGGGGGTTGGTGATGATCTCGTCTCAGCACGGCTCCGCCCGAGCTCCGCAGAAACACGATCTAGAGGTAAAACCGTGGAGATATGTGGTCGGGCTGCCGTGGCAAAGTTGTCTCAAATCAGCCCTAAAACCTCCGTATATATAGGGGGAGGAGGGGCAGCCTTGCCTTGGGGTCCAAGGACTCGCAAGGGGGTCGGCCGAGCCAAGGGGGGCAACCCTCCCCTTCCAAACCGAGTCCAACTAGGTTTGGAAGGAGGAGTCCTTCCCCCTTTTCCCACCTCCTCTTTTTTTTCTTTTCTCTTTGATTTTCTTCCTATGGCGCATAGGGCTTTCTTGGGCTGTCCCACCAGCCCACTAAGGGCTGGTGCACCACCCCCAAGGCCTATGGGCTTCCCCGGGGTGGGTTGCCCCCCGGTGAACACCCGGAACCCATTCGTCATTCCCGGTACATTCCCGGTAACTCCGAAAACCTTCCGGTAATCAAGTGAGGTCATCCTATATATCAATCTTTGTTTCCGGACCATTCCGGAAACCCTCGTGATGTCCGTGATCTCATCCGGGACTACGAGCAACATTCGGTAACCAACCATATAACTCAAATACGCATAAAACAACGTCGAACCTTAAGTGTGCAGACCCTGCGGGTTCGAGAACTATGTAGACATGACCCGAGGGACTCCTCGGTCAATATCCAATAGCGGGACCTGGATGCCCATATTGGATCCTACATATTCTACGAAGATCTTATCGTTTGAACCTCAGTGCGAAGGATTCATATAATCCCGTATGTCATTCCCTTTGTCCTTCGGTATGTTACTTGCCCAAGATTCGATCGTCACTATCCGTATACCTATTTCAATCTCGTTTACCGGCAAGTCTCTTTACTCGTTCCGTAATACAAGATCCCGCAACTTACACTAAGTCACATTGCTTGCAAGGCTTGTGTGTGATGTTGTATTACCGAGTGGGCCCCGAGATACCTCTCCGTCACAAGGAGTGACAAATCCCAGTCTCGATCCATACTAACTCAACGAACACCTTCGGAGATACCTGTAGAGCATCTTTATAGTCACCCAGTTACGTTGCGACGTTTGATACACACAAAGTATTCCTCCGGTGTCAGTGAGTTATATGATCTCATGGTCATAGGAAAAAATACTTGACACGCAGAAAACAGTAGCAACAAAATGACACGATCAACATGCTATGTCTATTAGTTTGGGTCTAGTCCATCACGTGATTCTCCTAATGACGTGATCCAGTTATCAAGCAACAACACCTTGTTCATAATCAGAAGACACTGACTATCTTTGATCAACTGGCTAGCCAACTAGAGGCTTGCTAGGGATAGTGTTTTGTCTATGTATCCACACATGTATATAAGTCTTCATTCAATACAATTATAGCATGGATAATAAACGATTATCTTGATACATGAATTATAATAATAACTATATTTATTATTGCCTCTAGGGCATAATTCCAACAGTCTCCCACTTGCACTAGAGTCAATAATCTAGCCCTCACATCATCATGCGAATTACATTGTAATAAATCTAACACCCATACAGTTCTGGTGTTGATCATGCTTTGTCCGTGGAAGAGGTTTAGTCAGCGGGTCTGCTACATTCAGATCTGTGTGCACTTTGCATATATTCACGTCCTCCCCTTCGACGTAGTCGCGGATGAGGATGAAGCGTCGTTTGATGTGTCTGGACTTCTTGTGAAACCGTGGTTCCTTTGCTAGGGCAATGGCACCCGTGTTGTCACAAAACAAGGTTATTGGATTCAGTGTGCTTGGCACCACTCCAAGACCCGTCATGAACTGTTTCATCCAGGCACCCTCCTTAGCCGCCTCCGAGGCAGCCATGTACTCCGCTTCACATGTAGAATCTGCTACGACGCTCTACTTGGAATTGCACCAGCTTACCGCACCCCCATTAAGAATAAATACGTATCCGGTTTGCGACTTAGAGTCGTCCGGATCTGTGTCCAAGCTTGCATCGACGTAACCTTTTACGGCGAGCTCTTCGTCACCTCCATACATGAGAAACATCTCCTTAGTCCTTTTCAGGTACTTCAGGATATTCTTGACCGCCGTCTAGTGATCCACTCCTGGATTACTCTGGAACCTACCTGCCATACTTATGGCCAGGCTAACGTCCGGTCTAGTGCACAGCATTGCATACATGATAGAACCTATGGCTGAAGCATAGGGGACGGTGCTCATATGCTCTCTATCATCATCAGTTGCTGGGCACTGAGTCTTACTCAATCTCGTACCTTGTAAAACTGGCAAGAACCCTTTCTTGGACTGTTCCATTTTGAACCTCTTCAAAACTTTATCAAGGTATGTGCTTTGTGAAAGTCCTATCAGGCGTTTTGATCTATCCCTGTAGATCTTAATGCCTAGAATGCAAGCAGCTTCTCCTAGGTCCTTCACAGAGAAACTTTTATTCAAGTAATCCTTTATGCTCTCCAAAAACTCTACATTGTTTCCAATCAGCAATATGTCATCCACATATAATCTTAGAAACGCCACAGAGCTCCCACTCACTTTCTTGTAAATACAAGATTCTCCAACCACTTGTATAAACCCAAATGCTTTGATCACCTCACCAAAGCGTCTGTTCCAACTCTGAGATGCTTGCACCAGTCCATAAATGGATCGCTGGAGCTTGCACACCTTGTTAGCATTCTTAGGATCGACAAAACCTTCGGGTTGCATCATATACAACTCTTCCTTAAGGAAACCGTTAAGGAACGCCGTTTTGACATCCATCTGCCAGTTTTCATAATCGAAAAATGCAGCTATTGCTAACATGATTCTGACGGACTTAAGCATCGCTACGGGTGAGAAAGTCTCATCGTAGTCAACTCCTTGAACTTGTGAAAAACCCTTTGCCACAAGTCGAGCTTTATAAACGGTCACATTGCCGTCAGCGTCCGTCTTCCTCTTAAAGATCCATTTGTTCTGAATAGCCTTGCGGCCCTCATGTAGTACTTCCAAAGTCCACACTTTGTTCTCATACATGGATCCTATCTCGGACTTCATGGCTTCTAGCCATTTGTTGGAATCTGGGCCGACCATTGCTTCTTCATAATTTGCAGGTTCATTGTTGTCTAACAACATGATTGACAAGACGGGATTACCGTACCACTCTGGAGCAGCACGTGGTCTCGTCGACCTGCGTGGTTCGACAGAAACTTGAACCGGAGTTTCATGATCATCATCATTAACTTCCTCCTCAACCGGCGTCGCAACGACAGAGGTTTCCCCTTGCCATGCGCCACCATCTAGAGGGATGAGAGGTTCGACAACCTCATCAAGTTCTATCTTCCTCCCACTCAATTCTCTCGAGAGAAACTCCTTCTCGAGAAAAGCTCCGTTTTTAGCAACAAACACTTTGCCCTCGGATTTGAGATAGAAGGTGTACCCAACTGTCCCTTTTGGGTAACCTATGAAGATGCACCTTTCCGCTTTGGGTTCCAGCTTTTCAGGCTGAAGCTTTTTGACATAAGCATAACATCCCCAAACTTTAAGAAACGACAACTTTGGCCTTTTGCCATACCACAGTTCGTATGGTGTCGTCTCAACGGATTTTGATGGTGCCCTATTTAAAGTGAATGCAACTGTTTCTAATGCATAACCCCAAAACGATAACGGCAAATCGGTAAGAGACATCATAGATCGCACCATCTCTAATAAAGTACGATTACGACGTTTGGACACACCATTACGCTGTGGTGTTCCAGGCGGTGTCAACTGTGAAACAATTCCACATTGTCTTAAGTGAGCACCAAACTCGAAACTCATATATTCACCCCCACGATCAGACCGTAGGAACTTGATCTTCTTGTCACGATGATTTTCAACTTCACTCTGAAATTGCTTGAAATTTTCGAATGTTTCAGACTTGTGCTTCATTAAGTAGACATAACCATATCTACTCAAATCGTCAGTGAAGGTGAGAAAATAACGATATCCGCCGCGTGCCTCCACGCTCATTGGACCGCACACATCGGTATGTATGATTTCCAACAAGTCACTTGCACGCTCCATTGTTCCGGAGAACGGAGTTTTAGTCATCTTGCCCATGAGGCATGGTTCACACGTGTCAAGTGAATCAAAGTCAAGTGACTCCAAAAGTCCATCGGCATGGAGTTTCTTCATGCGCTTTACACCAATATGACCTAAGCGGCAGTGCCACAAAAATATGGCGCTATCATTGTTAACTCTAACTCTTTTGGTCTCAATGTTATGTATGTGTGTATCACTATCAAGATTCAATATGAACAATCCTCTCACATTGGGTGCATGAACATAAAAGATGTTACTCATAGAAATAGAACAACCATTATTCTCTAACTTAAAAGAGTAACCGTCTCGCAATAAACAAGATCCAGATATAATGGTCATGCTCAACGCAGGCACTAAATAACAATGATTCAAGTTCATAACTAATCCTGATGGTAACTGAAGTGAAACTATGCCGACGGCGATTGCATCAACCTTGGAACCATTTCCTACGCGCATCGTCACTTCATCTTTCGCCAGCCTTCGTCTATTCCGCAGTTCCTGTTTCGAGTTGCAAATATGAGCAACAGAACCGGTATCGAATACCCAGGCACTACTACGAGAGCGGGTTAAGTACACATCAATAACATGTATATCAAATATACCTGATTTTTCTTTGGCCGCCTTCTTATCAGCCAGATACTTGGGGCAGTTGCGCTTCCAGTGACGCATACCCTTGCAATAGTAACACTCTCTTTCAGGCTTAGGTCCAACTTTGGGTTTCTTCGTCGGATTGGCAACAGGCTTGCCGCTCTTCTTTGAATTACCCTTCTTGCCTTTGCCGTTTCTCTTGAAACTAGTGGTCTTATTCACCATCAACACTTGATGCTCTTTACGGAGTTCAAACTCTGCGACTTTCAGCATCGCAAACAACTCGCCGGGTGACTTGTTCATCCCTTGCATGTTGTAGTTCAACACAAAGCCTTTATAGTTTGGCGGCAGTGATTGAAGGATTCTGTCAGTGATAGCTTCTTGCGGGAGTTCAATCCCCAGCTCAGCTAGACGGTTTGAGTACCCAGACATTTTGAGCACATGTTCATTGACAGACGAGTTCTCCTCCATCTTGCAAGCATAGAATTTATCGGAGGTCTCATACCTCTCGATCCAGGCGTTCTTCTGAAAGATAAACTTCAACTCCTGGAACATCTCAAATGCTCCATGACGCTCAAAGCGACGTTGAAGTCCCGGTTCTAAGCCATACAAGACTGCACATTGAACTACTGAGTAGTCCTCCTTACGTGCTAACCAAGCGTTCTTAACATCCTGGTCAGTCGTAGCGGGTGGTTCATCTCCTAGCGCAGCATTAAGGACATAATTCTTCTTCCCAGCTTGTAAGATTAGCTTAAGATTACGAGCCCAGTCTACAAAGTTGCTTCAATCATCTTTCAACTTAGCTTTCTCTAGGAACGTATTAAAATTCAGGGTGACTGTCGCGTGAGCCATGATCTACAACACAAATATATTCAACGTGGACTTAGACTATGTTCAAGATAATTAGAGTTTAACTTAATCAAATTATTGGCTAAACTCCCACTCAAAAAGTACATCTCTCCAGTCATTTGAGTGGTTCATGATCCACTTACACTAGCTCAAGTCCGATCATCACGTGAGTTGAGTATAGTTTCAGTGGTAAGCATCCCTATGCTAATCATATCATCTATATGATTCATGATCGACCTTTCGGTCTCATGTGTTCCGAGGCCATGTCTGCACATGCTAGGCTCATCAAGCTTAACCCGAGTGTTCCGTGTGCGCAACTGTTTTGCACCCGTTGTATGTGAACGTTGAGTCTATCACACCCGATCATCACGTGGTGTCTCGAAACGACGAACTGTAGCAACGGTGCACAGTCGGGGAGAACACAATTTCGTCTTGAAATTTTAGTGAGAGATCACCTCATAATGCTACCGTCGTTCTAAGCAAAATAAGGTGCATAAAAGGATTAACATCCCATGCAATTAATAAGTGACATGATATGGCCATCATCACGTGCTCCTTGATCTCCATCACCAAAGCACTGGCACGATCTTCTTGTCACCAGCGCCACACCATGATCTCCATCAATGTGTCGCCATCGGGGTTGTCGTGCTACTCATGCTATTACTACTAAAGCTACATCCTAGCAAAATAGTAAACGCATCTGCAAGCACAAACGTTAGTATAAAGACAACCCTATGGCTCCTGCCGGTTGCCGTACCATCGACGTGCAAGTCGATATTATCTATTACAAGATGATCATCTCATACATCCAATATATCACATCACATCGTTGGCCATATCACATCACAAGGATACCCTGCAAAAACAAGTTAGACGTCCTCTAATTTTGTTGTTGCATGTTTTACGTGGTGACCATGGGTATCTAGTAGGATCGGATCTTACTTACGCAAAAACCACAACGGTGATATATGAGTTGCTATTAAACCTCATCCAAGGACCTCCTCGGTCAATTCCGATTAAACTAAAGTTGGAGAAACTGACACTTGCCAGTCATCTTTGAGCAACGGGGTTACTCGTAGCGATGAAACCAGTCTCTCGTAAGCGTACGAGTAATGTCGGTCCAAGCCGCTTCAATCCAACAATACCGCGGAATCAAGAAAATACTAAGGAGGGCAGCAAAACACACATCACCGCCCACAAAAACTTTCGTGTTCTACTCGAGAAGACATCTACGCATGAACCTAGCTCATGATGCCACTGCTGGGGAACGTCGCATGGGAAACAAAAATTTTCCTACGCGCACGAAGACCTATCATGGTGATGTCCATCTATGAGAGGGGATATTCGATCTACGTACCCTTGTAGACCGTACAACAGAAGCGTTAGTGAACGCGGTTGATGTAGTGGAACGTCCTTACGTCCCTCGATCCACGAACCGTCCCGCGATCAGTCCCACGATCTAGTGCCGAACGGACGGCACCTCCACGTTCAGCACACGTACAGCTCGACGATGATCTCGGCCTTCTTGATCCTGCAAGAGAGACGGAGAGGTAGATGAGTTCTCCGGCAGCGTGACGGCGCTCCAGAGGTTGGTGATGATCTCTTTTCAGCAGGGCTCTGCCCGAGCTCCGCACAAACGCGATCTAGAGGTAAAACCATGGAGATATGTGGTCGGGCTGCCGTGGCAAAGTTGTCTCAAATCAGCCCTAAAACCTCCGTATATATAGGGGGGAGGGGAAGCCTTGCCTTGGGGCCAAGGACTCCCAAGGGGGTCGGCCGAGCCAAGGGGGGCAAGCCTCCCCTTCCAAACCGAGTCCAACTAGGTTTGGAAGGAGGAGTCCTTCCCCCTTTTCCCACCTCCTCTTTTTTTTTCTCTTTGATTTTCTTCCTATGGCGCATAGGGCCTTCTTGGGCTGTCCCACCAGCCCACTAAGGGCTGGTGCGCCACCCCCAAGGCCTATGGGCTTCCCCAGGGTGGGTTGCCCCCCCCCCGGTGAACACCCGGAACCCATTCGTCATTCCCGGTAACTCCGAAAACCTTCCGGTAATCAAATGAGGTCATCCTATATATCAATCTTTGTTTCCGGACCATTCCGGAAACCCTCGTGATGTCCGTGATCTCATCCGGGACTACGAGCAACATTCGGTAACCAACCATATAACTCAAATACGCATAAACCAACGTCGAACCTTAAGTGTGCAGACCCTGCGGGTTCGAGAACTATGTAGACATGACCCGAGAGACTCCTCGGTCAATATCCAATAGCGGGACCTGGATGCCCATATTGGATCCTACATATTCTACAAAGATCTTATCGTTTGAACCTCAGTGCCAAGGATTCATATAATCCCGTATGTCATTCCCTTTGTCCTTCGGTATGTTACTTGCCCGAGATTCGGTCGTCAGTATCCGTATACCTATTTCAATCTTGTTTACCGGCAAGTCTCTTTACTCGTTCCGTAATACAAGATCCCGCAACTTACACTAAGTAACATTGCTTGCAAGGCTTGTGTGTGATGTTGTATTACCGAGTGGGCCCCGAGATACCTCTCCGTCACACAGAGTGACAAATCCCAGTCTCGATCCATACTAACTCAACGAACACCTTCGGAGATACCTGTAGAGCATCTTTATAGTCACCCAGTTACGTTGCGACGTTTGATACACACAAAGTATTCCTCCGGTGTCAGTGAGTTATATGATCTCATGGTCATAGGAACAAATACTTGACACGCAGAAAACAGTAGCAACAAAATGACACGATCAACATGCTACGTCTATTAGTTTTGGTCTAGTCCATCACGTGATTCTCCTAATAACGTGATCCAGTTATCAAGCAACAACACCTTGTTCATAATCAGAAGACACTGACTATCTTTGATCAACTGGCTAGCCAACTAGAGGCTTGCTAGGGACAGTGTTTTGTCTATGTATCCACACATGTATATAAGTCTTCATTCAATACAATTATAGCATGGATAATAAACAATTATCTTGATACAGGAATTATAATAATAACTATATTTATTATTGCCTCTAGGGCATAATTCCAACAGTCATCCACATGCACAGGAATTGGGAAACGAATTTCCCATTCTATAACTTTGCATGAATACAATTGTCCTGTCATTTTCTTTAACCCAAGAGAACATCTGATTCTTTTAACTTCAAATGTCACCGTCTAGAGACTTGCTCTAGGCCTTAAAAGACTTCTTGAAGCAGTATTCCTTGTGATCTTACTTTCATCTGATGTTACTCAGATCATGATGTCGATCATGATGTGCAATTAACACTCATTATTATCTATTCATTTTCTTTGCACAAAATCTTTCGATTTAAGTCATGCTTTACACCTTTACATATTTACTTTGGTGTCACGTTTGTCTTGTAGACCCTTTATAAAGTCTATGTTAGTGAAATTCTAATGGTGGAATTTCACTAACATAGACTTTATAGTAATCACAAGTATCTGATTTTCACATTCCTAGAGACCATCAAAATCTCAGGTACTGGCACTTCTTTCATATGGGTTTGTTGTTGCTCTGTCATTGCCAAGAGGCAAATTAATTCTATAGTCACCCATTTCCAAAAGGCAATAGGTTTTACAGGGACCTGTATCACAAGATCCCTTGTAGAGCTAACAACAGGTGTTGTATAGGTCATACAACATGCTCCCCCAGATTACTCCATCTTCACTAAAGAAATGGCGTATCTTTGAACTTTCTTCTTTATGGCACTTTAAGCACCATTATTGCATTCCTTAGTCTGCTTTCGGAACTATAAAAGATCCAGAAATACAACTGTTTCTTTTCTTTAGGGGTATCATAATGACGGTATTATAATGACTGTCGTACTCCCCTTGACGATCACATTCTTCATTAATGGATCACTTTAGATGCATAATGTGCATCACATCATCTGAAGTACAGAGGAGTCATGAAATACAATGTACTTCATGTCTCTTTCTCCCCCTCGAAATGTGGCAAGAACTTTTCTGCCACAATTTCAAAACCCATTCATAGCTCTTGTGAATTGAGGAAACTTGTATTATATAGTTCATTCATCTTATCACTTCATGCAAAATGAAGTTATGTGTTAACTAGTATGGGAGTACTTTTTTCTCATTTCATTTCAGAAACTCAACAGAGTTCTTTATAATTGGCACTTTTGCAAGTCACACTTGCATATCATTCTTGTCTTTAGGTTCGTCTGCTATTTTTATCCTCTTTGGATTTATTGATTGCTTAATGACCGTTACACATAAGGTGTACGGTCGATATTAGGAAAGCTTAATAGGTACTCCATACTTTTCTCCCATAGTGGGACACATTAACCGCACATGAGTCATCATAGCTTTCTCCTGTCATACAGGATAAGCCCTTTACCAAAATTTCTCCCGCTATACACGGATTGTTGACATAATGCAATGTCAAATTTTACCCAGTTACGCAGGTATTTTCCCAGACTTTTCCCGCCATGCGGGGAATTCCCTGTAAGGGACATAAATGCCATAATTGGCTCTTTTGACTACATATTCAATCATCAAATTCAGAAATAAATCTGAATTATCTTTGACACACATGCTTGATCCGACGTTAGTAAAATTAAACATGCATGTTGCTTGTTTCATCTCAATCACGTTGACTAAAAAGGAGACTTCTTCACAGAGAGTACATGAAAGACATTCGTCAACCAAGACTCTCAATGATATATCTCTTTTATTTTCTTGGATTAATATCCAAGAGTTCTTTTCTTTTGAAGCCATTCTTTAGAGAGAACATATTCCCTCAATTATGACCTTTCTTGTTCATCTTTCTGGTCACTAGTAGCCAGCCATTCGTTTTCATGAATGAAAGCATGAAAAAGTTTCAGACTGAGAGAACTTAGCCAATAAACAACAATAATGAGCATAAAATTAACCCTACATTGGTCTGGTTAAAATTATGCACATTAAACCTTTTAAAACTTTCTTGTATATTCTAAGAATAAAACATCATTCTTCTACATTAATTCCATATCACCGTTGGGCAGAAATGGAAATAATGCATATAACTCATAAACTATGTGATGATAGAATTTCTATTGAACAACTTTGCTAATAAATAATCATCATCGTCAACCATATTTCAGCAGAAAAAGAAATATACATTTCTCTATCCGTGCTCTGAAAATTGATCACTTTGATACAAAATTTATCAGAGGTTTAAGCTTTGAACATAAGATGACTCATACAATTATAGTATTGTTATCATCAACGTTGGTCAGAAAACAACAATACCATATTTTATCTTTAAAACAAACAGTTTTCTTTGTCATAGCGGAAACTGTTTGAATCTTATTTCACCTACACGGGAAAAACAATGCTAAGAACACTTATTTCAATTAAATTTTCCCATTGGTCCAATTTAATTGGAGGGTTAAACTTTTTTACTTTGCAGCAGAAAAACGTGAATATAAAATTCAGGCTCCTTTACAGAAAAATATTCTGTTAAAATTAAAAATTCATGAACTTTATAATCCCTTTTATAAAATCCATGAACTTTTCTTTTTCTGAAAATCTTCTTTTATTTTCATAACCTTTTATTTTTCTTTCAGAAAAATTATGTTACTATTACAGAAAAAATATTCTGTCATAATTAAAAAATTCATGAACTTTATAATCCCTTTTATAAAATCCATGAACTTTTCTTTTTCTGAAAATCTTCATTTATTTTTAGAACCTTTTATTTTTCTTGTTAGAAAAATCAACATTGCTTTTACAGAAACTTCGAACATTTAATTTCTCTTTTCTAAAAATATTTTCGTAGGGAAAAAATGCATCGAAAAACCATTTTAAATCTGCCTAAAATAGATAGAAAATTAAAATACCTTAATACATAAAAAAATGGCCACAACCTCTCTGGGCCCTCTGGGCCGAGGCCTTCCTACGCGTGGCCTGGGCGAGGCGCTTCCTCCCGCCGGCCTTAGGGCTACCTTCGGCCTGGGCCTCTGTCGCGCCTCCCTGTGGCCCGGGCCTGGCGCTGGTTGGTGGCGTGGGGCCTGGCGCGGCCCTTGCTCCCTTTGCCCCAAAACCGGCCTGAGTTGTGGTTAGGGTTTCTCTCGGGCCGCCGGATCTAATCCGACGGTTGCCCGTTCATATCGCCTGGAACAAAAGGGCACAACCACCAGTTTCCAAACCCTAACCTCACTTTTCTCCCTGCCGCGCCGTTCTGCCCTTCCCGCCCTCGAGCAGCTCGAGAGCAGAGGCTCTCTTGTGCGCTCCTGGCCGTTTCGGCCGCCGGTGAGGCCACGCGCGCAGCTGTAGCCACCCTTCGCGCCGCTCTTTCCCCTCGCCTCTCTCGGCGCTCTCCCCTGGTGGCGAGCCTCCCTCGTGCAGCGACTCTCTTGCCCCGCCAAGGAGCTCCGTGGCGGCGTCCTCTTGCGCTCTCCCTCGCGCGGCGACTTCCTTGCCCCGCCGAGGAGACTCCCTGGGAGCCCCCGCGCGGGCCCGTTGTGTGCCTTTGTTGCTCCCTGAGCCATGGCCTTCCCCTCGCCGGCTACGCACACGCCTTGCGGTGGGTGCGCCGCCGTCGAGCCCTTTTTCCTTTTCACCACCACCACGACCAGAGAGGCCCCAGATTCGTGACGCGACGGCGCCATCTCCGTCCCCTTTGCCGGCGTGCGCGCCGCCGTCAAACAGCTCGGTGGTGGCGCCCTTTGCCCCGGGAGGGGTTGATTTCTTTGCTTTACATGTTCCCCTTCTTCTTTGCATTTTTATGCCTTTTGGATCTCATCGGATCCGATCTTTGCCTCCGAGGAGGTGGGTTCTTCTTCCCCACACCTCGGCTTGTCGATGCATGTGGGGATCGAGAGGAACAGGCGCGGCCGAGGCGGCGCTCTTTGCCGGATAGGAATCCGGTGGCCTTTTACTTGTCTTTTGCTTTTCATCTTGGTCTTTGCCCTCTTCTAGGGTTCATATCGGGGAGGGGAAATCTTTACTTGTGCATGTTTCAACCGAAAACACATCCAAAGCCTCGTGGCTCATGATACCATTGATAGATCCCCTGGATCGTTAAAGCTAGATGTGCTCGGTGAGAGTAGTGGTTTATTACCTTATCCCGTTTTCGATGAGTTCCCTCCGGTGTCCATCGTCAAGCGGTGACGACGGTGGAGAAGGAGAGAGATTTGGTAGCGGCGACGGTGGACTTCCCATCGCTTCAGTGCTACCCTCTAGATCGGATTAGGGTTAGGAGTGTTGGGGAACTTCGCATGGGAAACAAAAATTTCCCTACGCGCACGAAGACCTATCATGGTGATTTCCATCTACGAGAGGGTATTTCCGATCTACGTACCCTTGTTGATCGCACAGCAGAAGCGTTAATAAACGCGGTTGATGTAGTGGAACGTCCTCACGTCCCTCGATCCGCCCCGCGAACCGTCCCGCGATCCGTCCCACGATCCGCTCCGATCTAGTGCCGAACGGACGGCACCTCCGTGTTCAGCACACGTACAGCTCGACGACGATCTCGGCCTTCTTGATCCAGCAAGAGAGACAGAGAGGTAGATGAGTTCTCCGGCAGCGTGACGGCGCTCTGTAGGTTGGTGGTGATCTAATCTTAACAGGGCTCCGCCCGAGCTCCGTAGAAACGCGATCTAGATGAAAACCGTGGAGGTATGTGGTCGGGCTGCCGTGGAAAAGTTGTCTCAAATCAGCCCTAAAACCTCCGTATATATAGGTGGGAGGGGAGGGGCCTTGCCTTGGGGCTCAAGGAGCCCCAAGGGGTTCGGCCGAACCAAGGGGGAGAGTCCTCCCCTTCCAATCGTAGTCCAACTAGGATTGGAAGGTGGAGTCCTTCTCCACTTTCCCACTTCCCCCTTTTTTCTCTTTGATTTTTCTCCCCCCTGAGCGTAGGGCTTCTTGGGCTGTCCCACCAGCCCACTAAGGGCTGGTGTGGCACCCCTAAGGCCTATGGGCTTCCCCGGGGTGGGCTGCCCCCCCAGGTGAACATCCGGAACCCTTTCGTCATTCCCGGTACATTCCCGGTAACTCCGAAAATCTTTCCGTAATCAAATGAGGTCATTTTATATATCAATCTTCATCTCCAGACAGTTTCGGAAACCCTCGTGACGTCCGTGATCTCATCCGGGACTCTGAACAATATTCGGTAACCAACCATATAACTCAAATACGCATAAAACAACGTCGAATCTTAAGTGTGCAGACCCTGCGGGTTCGAGAACTATGTAGACATGACCCGAGGGACTCCTCGGTCAATATCCAATAGCGGGACCTGGATGCCCATATTGGATCCTACATATTCTACGAAGATCTTATCGTTTGAACCTCAGTGCCAAGGATTCATATAATCCCGTATGTCATTCCCTTTGTCCTTCGGTATGTTACTTGCCTGAGATTTGATCGTCAGTATCCGCATACCTATTTCAATCTCGTTTACCGAAAAGTCTCTTTACTCGTTCCGTAATACAAGATCCCATGACTTACACTAATTCACATTGTTTGCAAGGCTTGTGTGTGATGTTGTATTACCGAGTGGGCCCCGAGATACCTCTCCGTCACACGAAGTGACAAATCCCAGTCTTGATCCATACTAACTCAACGGACACCTTCGGAGATACCTGTAGAGCATCTTTATAGCCACCCAGTTACGTTGTGACGTTTTATACACACAAGGTATTCCTCCGGTGCTAGTGAGTTATATGTTCTCATGGTCATATGAACAAATACTTGACACGCAGAAAAACAGTAGCAACAAAATAACATGATCAACATGCTACGTTCATTAGTTTGGGTCTAGTCCATCACATGATTCTCCTAATGATGTGATCCCATTATCAAGTGACAACACTTGCCTATGGTCAGGAAACCTTGACCATCTTTGATCAACGAGCTAGTCAACTAGAGGCTTACTAGGGACAATGTTTTGTCTATGTATCCACACAAGTATTGTGTTTCCAATCAATACAGTTATAGCATGGATAATAAACGATTATCATGAACAAAGAAATATAATAATAACTAATTTATTATTGACTCTAGGGCTTATTTCCAATAGTCTCCCACTTGCACTAGAGTCAATAATCTAGTTCACATCACCATGTGATTCTAACGAATCCAACACCCATATAGTTCTGGGGTCTGATCACGTCTTGCTCGTGAGAGAGGTTTTAGTCAGCGGTTCTGAAAACTTTCAGATCCGTGTGTTCTTTACAAATCTTTATGTCATCTTATAGATGCCGCTACTACGTGCTATTCGGAAATAGTCCAAATATCTACTCTACTATACGAATCTGTTTCACTACTCATAGTTATTCGGATTAGTGTCAAAGCTTGCATCGACGTAACCCTTTACGACGAACTCTTTTAACCACCTCCATAATCGAGAAAAAAAAATCCTTAGTCCGTTAGTTACTAAGGATAACTTTGACCGTTGTTTAGTGATTCAATCCTGGATCACTCTCTGTACCTCTTAACAGACTTGAGGCAAGGCACACATCAGGTGCGGTACTCAGCATGGCATACTTTAGAGTCTACGGCTAAGGCATAGAAGACGACCTTTGTCTTTTTTCTTTATTCTGCCGTGGTCGGGTTTTGAGTCTTACTCAAATTCACACCTTACAACACAGTCAAGAACTCCTTCTTTGCTAATCTATTTTGAACTCCTTCAAAAACTTGTCAAGGCATGCATCTTGTTGAAACTTCTATTAAGCGTTTTGATCCATCTCCATAGATCTTGATGCTCAATGTTCAATTAGTTCAATATAGGTATTCCTTTGAAAAACTCCTTTCAAACAACCTTTTATGCTTTACAGAAATTCTACATTACTTCTGATCCACAATATGTCAACCACATATACTTATCAAAATTCTATAGTGCTCCCACTCACTTCTTTGGAAATACAAGTTTCTCATAAACCTTCTACAAACCCAAAATCTTTGATCATCTCATCAAAGTGTATATTCCAACTCCGAGATGCTTGCACCAGTCCATTGAAGGATCGCTGGAGCTTGCATACTTGTTAGTATCTTTAGGATCGACAAAACCTTCTGGTTGTATCATATACAATCTTTCCTCAAGGAAACCGTCGAGGAAACAATGTTTTGTCTTCCTATGTGCAATATTTCACAAATAATGCAGCAACTACTAACACAATTCCAACAGACTTTTAGCATCGCTACGAGTGAGAAAGTCTCATCATAGTCAACTATTTGATCTTGTCGGAAACATCTTTGCGACAAGTCGAGCTTTTCTTAATAGTGACGATTCACCATCATCGTCTGTCTTTCTTATAAAGATCCATCTTTACTTAATAGTCCTACGACCATCAAGTTCTTTCAAAGTCTACACTTTGTTCTCACACATGGATTCTCTCTCGGATTTCATGGCCTCCAGCCATTTGTTGGAATCCGGGCCCACCATTGCTTCTCCATAACTCGTAGGTTCATTGTTACTCAACAACATGACCTCCAAGACAGGGTTACCGTACCACTCTATAGCAGTACGCGACCTTTGTCGACCTACAAGGTTTGTAGTAACTTGATCCGAAGCTCTAATGATCACTATCATCAGCTTCCACTTCAATTGGTGTAGGCGCCACACGAACAACTTCCTGCGCCCTGCTACACACTGATTGAAGTGACGGTTCAATAACCTTATCAAGTTCCACCACTCTCCCACTCAATTCTTTCGAGAGAAACCTTTCCTCAAGAAAGGATCCATTTCTAGAAACAAATACTTTGCTTCCGGATCTGAGATAGGAGATGTATCCAACTGTTTTGGATATCCTATGAAGATGCTTTCATCCGCTTTGGGTTCGAGCTTATCAAACTGAAACCTTTTTCACATAAGCATCGTAGCCCCAAAATTTCAAGAAACAACAGCTTAGATTTCTCTAAACCTTAGTCTATACTGTGTCATCTCAACGAAAATACGCGGTGCCCTATGTAAAGTGAATGCGGTTGTCTCTAATGCATAACCCATAAACGATAGTGGTAATTCGATAAGAGACATCATAGTATGCACTATATCAAATAGGGTGTGGCTATGATGTTCAGACACATCATCACACTATGGTGTTCCAGGTGGCATGAACTGCGAAACAATTTCCACATTGTCTTAACTGCGTACCAAAACTCATAAATCAGACATTCATCTCTATGATCATATCGTAGACAGTTTATCCTCTTGTTACGACGAACTTCACTCTGAAATATAATTGAACTTTTCAAGACTTTGTGATTCATCAAGTAAATACTCCTGTATCTACTCAAATCGTGAGTTAAGTAAGAACATAACGATATCCACTGCGTGCCTTAGCACTCATTGGACTGCACACATCAAAAATGTATTATTCCCAACAAGTTACTCTCTTGTTTCATGTGGCATGTTTTGCATGTCTCAAGTGATTCAAAATCAAGCGAGTCCAAACGATCCATCTCTCATGGAGTTTCTTCATGCATTTATGCCAAAAGGTATGGTTTGCCTATCTCAAACGTTTCAAAAATGAGTGAGTACAAAGATCCATCAGCATGGAGCTTCTACATGCATTTTATACCAACATGACTCAAGTGGCAGTGCCACAACTAAGTGGTATTATCATTATTACTTTGTATCTTTTGGCACTAATATTATGAACATGTGTAGCACTACGATCGAGATTCAATAAACCATTGAGGGTAATTATTCAAGCAAATAGAACAACTATTATTCTCTTTAAATGAATAATCGTATTGCAATAAACACGATCCAATCATGTTCATGCTCAACGTAAACACCAAATAACAATTATTTAGGTTTTACCACCAATCCCGATGATAGAGGGAGCGTGCGACGTTTGATCATATCAACCTTGGAAACACTTCCAACACGTATCGTCACCTCGCCTTTAGCTAGTCTCCGTTTATTCCGTAGCTTTCATTTCGAGTTACTAATCACTTAGCAACCGAACCGGTATCCAATACCCTCGCGCTAGTAGGAGTACTAGTAAAGTACACATCAACATCATGTATATCAAATATACTTCTTTCGACTTTGCCAGCCTTCTTATCTACCAAGTATCTAGAGTTGCTCCGCCTCAGTGACCGTTCCCCTCATAACAGAAGCACTTAGTCTCGGGCTTGGGTTTAATCTTGGGTCTCTTCATTAGTGCAGCAACTGTTTTGCCGTTTCACGAAGTATCCCTTCTAGGCCTTGCCTTTCTCGAAACTTAGTGGTTTTACTAACCATCAACTACTGATGCTCCTTCTTGATTTCTACTTTCGCAGTGTCAAACATCGTGAATCGCTCAAGGATTAATGTATCTTTCCTTGATATGTTATAGTTCATCATGAAGCTCTCACAGCTTGGTGGCAGTGATTTTGGAGAACCATCACTATCTCATCTGGAAGATTAACTCCCACTTGATTCAAGCGATTGTCGTACTCAGATAATTTGAGCATACGCTCAACGATTGAGCTTTTCTCCTTTACTTCGTGGCGAAAGAATCTTGTCGGAGGTCTCATACCTCTTAACAAGGGCACACGCATGAAATCACTATTTCATCTCTTTAGAACATCTCTTATGTTCCGTGACGTTTCAAAACGTCTTCGACGCCTTGCTTCTAAGCCATTAAGTATTTTGCACTGAACTATCGCGTAGTCATCAGAAACGTGTATGTCGGATGTTCACAACATCCACAGACGACGCTCGAGGTGCAGCACACCGAGTGGTGCATTAAGGACATAAGCCTTCTGCGCAGCAACGAGGACAATCCTCAGTTTTTACAGACTCGGTCCGTAAAGTTTGCTACTATCAACTTTCAACTAAATTTTCTCTAGGAACATATAAAACAGTAGAGCTATAGCCCAAGCTACATCGTAATTCGCAAAGACCATTAGACTATGTTCATGACAATTAGTTCAATTAATCATATTACTTAAGAACTCCCACTCAAAAAGTATATCTCTCTAGTCATTTGAGTGGTACATGATCCAAATAAACTATCTCAAGTCCGATCATCACGTGAGTCGAGAATAGTTTCAGTGGTAAGCATCTCTATGCTAATCATATCAACTATACGATTCATGCTCGACCTTTCGGTCCCATGTGTTCCGAGGCCATGTCTGCACATGCTAGGCTCGTCAAGTTTAACCCGAGTGTTCCGTGCGTGCAACTGTTTTGCACCCGTTGTATGTGAACGTTGAGTCTATCACACCCGATCATTACGTGGTGTCTCGAAACGACGAACTGTCGCAACGGTGCACAGTCGGGGAGAACACAATTTGAGCTTGAAATTTTAGTGAGAGGTCACCTCATAATGCTACCGTCGTTCTAAGCATAATAAGGTGCATAAAGTATTAACATCACATGCAATTCATAAGTGACATGATATGGCCATCATCATGTGCTTCTTGATCTCCATCACCAAAGCACCTGCACGATCTTCTTGTCACCGGCGCCACACCATGATCTCCATCATCATGATCTCCATCAACGTGTCGCCAACGGGGTTGTTGTGCTACTCATGCTATTACTACTAAAGCTACGTCCTAGCAATACGGTAAACGCATCTGCAAGCACAAACATTAGTTTAAAGACAACCCTATGGCTCCTGCCGGTTGCCGTACCATCGACGTGCAAGTCGATATTAACTATTACAACATGATCATCTCATACATCCAATATATCACATCACATCGTTGGCCATATCATATCACAAGCATACCCTGCAAAAACAAGTTAGACGTCCTCTAATTTTTGTTGCATCTTTTACGTGGTGACCATGGGTATCTAGTAGGATCGCATCTTACTTACGCAAACACCGCAACGGAGATATATGAATTGCTATTTAACCTCATCCAAGGACCTCCTCGGTCAAATCCAATTCAACTAAAGTTGGAGAAACCGACACTTGCCAATCATCTTTGAGCAACGGGGTTGCTCGTACCGATGAAACCAGTCTCTCGTAAGCGTACGAGTAATGTCGGTCCGAGCCGCTTCAATCCAACAATACCGCGGAATCAAGAAAAGACTAAGGAGGGCAGCAAATCGCACATCACCGCCCATAAAAACTTTTGTGTTCTACTTGAGATAACATCTACGCATGAACCTAGCTCATGATGCCACTGTTGGGGAACATCGCATGGGAAACAAAAAATTTCCTACACGCAGGAAGACCTATCATGGTGATGTCCATCTACGAGAGGGGATTTCCGATCTACGTACCCTTGTAGATCGCACAGCAGAAGCGTCAATAAACGCGGTTGATGTAGTGGGACGTCCTCACATCCCTCGATCCACCCCGCGAACCGTCCCATGAACCGTCCCGCGATCCGTCCCGCGATCCGCTCCGATCTAGTGCCGAACGGATGGCACCTCCGCGTTCAGCACACGTACAGCTCGACGATGATCTCGGCCTTCTTGATCCAGCAAGAGAGACGGAGAGGTAGATGAGTTCTCCGGCAGCGTGACGGCGCTCCGGAGGTTGGTCGTGATCTAATCTCAGCAGGGCTCCTCCCGAACTGTGCAGAAACGCGATCTAGAGGAAAAACCGTGGAGGTATGTGGTCGGGCTGCCGTGGAAAAGTTGTCTCAAATCAGCCCTAAAACCTCCGTATATATTGGTGGGAGGGGAGGGGCCTTGCCTTGGGGCTCAAGGAGCCCCAAGGGGTTCGGTCGAACCAAGGGGGAGAGTCCTCCCCTTCCAATCCTAGTCCAACTAGGATTGGAAGGTGGAGTCCTTCTCCACTTTCCCACTTTCCCACTTTCCCTTTTTTTTCTCTTTGATTTTTCTTTCTCCTGCGCATAGGGATTCTTGGGTTGTCCCACCAGCCCACTAAGGGCTGGTGTGGCACCCCTAAGGCCTATGGGCTTCCCGGGGGTGGGCTGCCCCCCCCCCCCCAGGTGAACATCCGGAACCCGTTCGTCATTCCCGGTACATTCCCGGTAACTCCAAAAATCTTCCGGTAATCAAATGAGGTCATCCTATATATCAATCTTTGTCTCCGGACCATTCCGGAAACCCTCGTGACGTCCGTGATCTCATCGGGACTCCGAACAACATTCGGTAACCAACCATATAACTCGAATACGCATAAAACAACGTTGAACCTTAAGTGTACAGACCGTGCGGGTTCGAGAACTATGTAGACATGACCCGAGGGACTCCTCGGTCAATAACCAATAGTGGGACCTGGATGCCCATATTGGATCCTACATATTCTACAAAGATCTTATCGTTTGAACCTCAGTGCCTAGGATTCATATAATCCCGTATGTCATTTCCTTTGTCCTTCGGTATGTTACTTGCCCGAGATTTGATCGTCAGTATCTGCATACCTATTTCAATCTCGTCTACCGGCAAGTCTCTTTACTCGTTCCGTAATACAAGATCCCGTGACTTACACTACGTCACATTGCTTGCAAGGCTTGTGTGTGATGTTGTATTACCGAGTGGGCCCCGAGATACCTCTCTGTCACACGGAGTGACAAATCCCAGTCTTGATCCATACTAACTCAACGGACACCTTCGGAGATACCTGTAGAGCATCTTTATAGCCACCCAGTTACGTTGTGACGTTTTATACACACAAGGTATTCCTCCGGTGCGAGTGAATTATATGATGTCATGGTCATAGGAACAAATACTTGACACGCAGAAAAACAGTAGCAACAAAATGACACGATCAACATGCTACGTTCATTAGTTTGGGTCTAGTCCATCACATGATTCTCCTAATGATGTGATCCCGTTATCAAGTGACAACACTTGCCTATGGTCAGGAAACCTTGACCATCTTTGATCAACGAGCTAGTCAACTAGAGGCTTACTAGGGACTGTGTTTTGTCTATGTATCCACACAAGTATTGTGTTTCCAATCAATACAATTATAGCATGGATAATAAACGATTATCATGAACAAAGAAATATAATAATAACTAATTTATTATTGCCTCTAGGGCATATTTCCAACAAGGAGTGGGGAAGCACTGGCGGCGGCGAACCTCGTAACATGTGCCATGGTCCCCACCTCCTCTATATATAGCACTGTGTGACAAGGGCCCACCAGCCTTGCTTGGGCTGGACACCCCCTATCATGGCGTGAGTCAAGGTTCCAATGGGTCGTTGGGCCAATTGAAGGAGAGATCAATCTAACAATCATAAGCTCGCGGTCCGTAATCCTCTCCCGATCTTCTGAATTCCTGGCCAATGCTGCAAGCCCATGAGCAAGGGCATTGCACAATCTCCCCACGCAACTGATGCTATGGTCTGAGAAGTCTGTCACTGTTTACTTGATGGCTCTTAGCAGTCCATAGCAAGGGGAGCGGGACTGGTTTCCTGTCATCAATTTCTTAAACAGAATTTGATAGTCAAGTTCCAAAATCACAGCCCCTGTAGACCCTTGCAGAGTAGAGCAGAGACGGCGTCGCCACGACGGAGATAAGCAGTTAGCAGTGGAAGGGAGTGGGCGCTCAACATAGATGTAACACAACACACACGATCAGAGTGGTGAGGTAGACAAACACAATGTTGGCAAATTAGGTAATTTTATATGATAATTAATCCATCCAAGGGCTAAAAAAGAAAGATGTCAACACAAAATCTTCTATATATATATATAGCTAGTCTCATTAACCTATTTTTCTCAACATCAAGCTCGGCCGACCCATTTGTGGGGTTTTGGTTCATGAGATAAAAAACCCGCAAGAAGTCTTCGCGCTGGGTAACGAACCGGCCTCCTCCTGATGTTGTACAAGCTACGCTAGCCACACCGACTGAATGGTGGACGTGAACAAATAACAACGCAAAATTTTAAAAAAACTAACAGCAACGGCAAAACATAAAACCAGTTCGCGGAAACTTTTGTTCCTTCTACTAGTCTTTTTTTCGGTTTTCTTCATTGTCTTATTTTGTTCTTTTATTGTGTTGTTTTCTACTCCCTTTGCACCCGAATATATGTCGCTGGAGTAGCTAAAGTTCAGCTACTCCAGCGACATATATTTTGATACACAGGGAGTATGTTTTTCTTCTCATTTTTTATATTATTTCAACTTTTCCTGTTTATGCTTTTCAAAAAGTACGAATATCGTTTAAAATTTTGAAAAATGTTCTTCTTGTCAAAATTTGTTCATATTTTCAAACTTTTGCCACAATTTCAAAAAAAATATTCTTGTTTTCAAATTTTGAAAAGGCTGGGGAACAAAATTTTAAAAAATGTTCCAAATTTGTTCTCCATTTAAAAATGTTTAAAAAATTGTTTGCGCTTCCGAATTTGTTTACGTTTTATCAAAATTGTTCTTGGTTTCAAATTTTGTTCTCAAGATTCAATGTTCATGCTTTGAAAAACTGCTTGCGCTTTCAAATTTGTTCTCTATATTAAAAAATATTTAAAATTATTCGTGCTTCCAAATCTGTTCGTGTTTTTTTCAAAATTGTTCTACATTTCAGAATTTTGTTCTCGGGATTCAAAAATTGTTCGCTCTTCCTAATTTGTTCAAGAATTTTCAAAATTGTTCACGGTTCCAAAATTTGTTTTCAAGATTTAAAAAATATTCTTGCTTTAAAAAATTGTTCGCGTTTCCAAATTTGCTCGAGTTTTTCCAAAATTGATTTCCTTTTTAAAATTTTATTCTCAAGGTTCAAAAAATGTTCATACTTTCAAAAAATTCCTCGCGCTTCCAAATTTGTTCAGGATTTTTCAAAAAAAAATTGGCTCCAAATTTTTTCTCAAGATTCAAAAAAGTTTGTGCTTTAAATATTTGTTCGTGATTTCAAATTTGTTTTGGTTTTTTTAAAATTGTTCTCCTTTTAACAAATTTCTTCTCAAGATTCAAAAATATTTATGCTTTAAAAAATTGTTCGAGCTTCCAAATTTGTTCACCATTTTTCAAAATTGTTCTCAGTTTCAAAATTTGTCCTCAATATTAAAAAATATTTTGTTCTTTAATTGTTTTCACGCTACGAAATTTGTTCAGGATTTTTCAAAACTGTTCTCAGTTTCAAAATTTCTTCTCAAGATTCAGAATTTTTTTTCAAGTTCTAATTGTTCCCGTGAATTGCTCTTCTAGAAAATGTTCCCTTTATCACAAAAGTGTTCGCATTGAGAAAATTGTTCTGGCATTAACAAGACCATTTTTTGAAAATCTCAAACATTTTTGCAGTTATGAATAGTTTTTTTGAATGCAAAGAATTTTTTAAATTGGGAAGATTTCGAAACACAAACTGTAGGATTATGCCCTAGAGGCAATGATAAATAAGTTATTATTATAATTCTTGTATCAAGATAATCGTTTATTATCCATGCTATAATTATGTTGAATGAATACTTAGATACATGTGTGGATACATAGACAAAAAACTGTCCCTACAAGCCTCTAGTTGGCTAGCTAGTTGATCAAGGATAGTCAGGGTCTTCTCACTATGTTCAAGGTGTTGTTGCTTGATAACTGGATCATATCATTGGTTGAATCATGTGATGGACTAGACCCAAACTAATAGACGTAGCATGTTGATCGTGTCATTTTGTTGCTACTGTTTTCTGCGTGTGAAGCATTTATTCCTATGGCCATGAGATCATATAACTCACTGACACCGGAGGAATGCTTTGTGTGTATCAAACGTCACAACGTAAGTGGGTGACTATAAAGATGCTCTACAGGTATCTCCGAAGGTGTCCGTTGAGTTAGTATGGATCAAGACTGGGATTTGTCACTCCGTGTGACGGAGAGGTATCTCGGGGCCCACTCGGTAATACAACATCACACACAAGCCTTGCAAGCAATGTGACTTATTGTAAGTCACGGGATCTTGTATTACAGAACGAGTAAAGAGACTTGCCGGTAAACGAGATTGAAATAGGTGTGCGGATACTGACGATCGAATCTCGGGCAAGTAACATATCGAAGGACAAAGGGAATGACATACGGGATTATATGAAACCTTGTCACTGAGGTTCAAACGATAAGATCTTCGTAGAATATGTAGGATCCAATATGGGCATCCAGGTCCCGCTATTGGATATTGACCGAGGAGTCCCTCGGGTCATGTCTACATAGTTCTCGAACCCGCAGGGTGTGCACACTTAAGGTTTGACGTTGTTTTATGCGTATTTGAGTTATATGGTTGGTTACCGAATGTTGTTCCGAGTCCCGGATGAGATCACGGACGTCACGAGGGTTTCCGGAATGGTCGCGGAGACAAAGATTGATATATAGGATGACCTCATTTGATTACCGGAAAGTTTTCGGCATTACCGGGAATGTACCGGGAGTGACGAATGGGTTCCAGATGTTCACCGAGGGGGCAACCCACCCCGGGGAAGCCCATAGGCCTTAGGGGTGCCACACCAGCCCTTAGTGGGCTGGTGGGCAAGCCCAAGAAGGCCCTTGCATAGGAGATAAGAAAAATCAAAGAGAAAGAAAAAAAAAGGGAAGTGGTAAGGAAGGGAAGGACTCCACCTTCCAATCCTAGTTGGACTCCTCCCCCCTTCGGCCGAACCCCTTGGGGCTCCTTGAGCCTCAAGGCAAGCCCCCTCCCCTCCCTCCTATATATACTGAGGTATTAGGGCTGATTTGAGACAACTTTGCCACGGTAGCCCGACCACATACCTCCACGGTTTTTCCTCTAGATCGCGTTTCTGCGGAGCTCGGGCGGAGCGCTGCTGACATAAGATCACCACCAACCTTCGGAGCGCCGTCACGCTGCCGGAGAACTCATCTACCTCTCCGTCTCTCTTGCTGGATCAAGAAGGCCGAGATAATCGTCGAGATGTACGTGTGCTGAACGCGGAGGTGCCGTCCGTTCGGCACTAGATCGGAGCGGATCGTGGGACGGATCGTGGGACGGTTCGTCGGACGGTTCGCGGGGCGGATCGAGGGACGTGAGGACGTTCCACTACATCAACTGTGTTTATTAACGCTTCGTGCTGTGCGATCTACAAGGGCACGTAGATCTAAAATCCCCCACGTAGATGGACATCACCACGATAGGTCTTCGTGCACGTAGGAAATTTTTTGTTTCCCATGCGACATTCCCCAACAGTGGCATCATGAGCTAGGTTCATGCGTAGATGTCATCTTGAGTAGAACACAAAATTTTTTGTGGGCGGTGATGTGCCATTTGCTGCCCTCCTTAGTCTTTTCTTGATTCCGCGGTATTGTTGGATCGAAGCGGCTCGGACCGACATTACTCGTACGCTTACGAGAGACTGGTTTCATCGCTACGAGCAACCCCGTTGCTCAAAGATGACTGGCGAGTGTCGGTTTCTCCAACTTTAGTTGAATCGGATTTGACCGAGGAGGTCCTTGGATGAGGTTAAATAGCAATTCATACATCTCCGTTGTGGTGTTTGCGTAAGTAAGATGTGATCCTACTAGATACCCATGGTCACCACGTAAAACATGCAACAACAATTAGAGGACGTCTAACTTGTTTTTGCAGGGTATGCTTGTGATGTGATATGGCCGACGATGTGATGTGATATATTGGATGTATGATATGATCATGTTGTAATAGTTAAAATCGACTTGCACGTCGATGGTACGGCAACCGGCAGGAGCCATAGGGTTGTCTTTAAACTAATGTTTGTGCTTGGAGATACGTTTACTATATTGCTAGGATGTAGCTTTAGTAGTCATAGCATGAGTAGCACGACAACCCCAATGGCGACACGTTGATGGAGATCATGGTGTGGCGCCGGTGATAAGAAGATCATGCTGGTGCTTTGGTGATGGAGATCAAGAAGCACGTGATGATGGCCATATCATGTCACTTATGAACTGCATGTGATGTTAATCCATTTATGCACCTTATTTTTCTTAGAACGACAGTAGCATTATGAGGTGATCCCTCGCTAAAATTTCAAGACGAAATTGTGTTCTCTATGATTGTGCATCGTTGCTAAAGTTCGTCGTTTTGAGACACCACGTGATCATCGGGTGTGATAGACTCAACGTTCACATACAACGGGTGCAAAATTGTTGCACACGCGAAACACTCGGGTTAAGCTTGACGAGCCTAGCATGTGCAGACATGGCCTCAGAACACATGAGACCGAAAGGTCGATCATGAATCATATAGTTGATATGATTAGCATTGGGATGCTTACCACTGAAACTATCCTCAACTCACGTGATGATTGGACTTGAGCTAGTGGAATTGGATCATGAACCACTCAAATGACTAGAGAGATGTACTTTTTGAGTGGGAGTTTAGCAAGTAATTTGATTAGTTAAACTCTAATTATCTTGAACATAGTCTAAGTCCACTTTGAATATATTTGTGTTGTAGATCAATGGCTCACGCGACTGTCACCCTTAATTTTAATACGTTCCTGGAGAAAGCTAAGTTGAAAGGTGATGGAAGCAACTTTGTAGACTGGGCTCGTAATCTTAAGTTGCTCCTGCAAGCTGGGAAGAAGGATTATGTCCTTAATGCTGCGCTAGGAGATGAACCACCTGCTACGGCTGACCAAGATGTTAAGAACGCTTGGTTAACACGTAAGGAGGACTACTCAGTAGTTCAATGTGTAGTCTTGTATGGCTTAGAGCCGGGACTTCAACATTGCTTTGAGCGTCATGGAGCATATGAGATGTTCCAGGAGTTGAAGTTTATCTTTCAGAAGAACGCCCGGATCGAGAGGTCTGAGACCTCCGATAAATTCTATGCTTGCAAGATGGAGGATAATTCGTCTCTTAGTGAACATGTGCTCAAAATGTCTGGGTACTCAAACCGTCTAGCTGAGCTGGGGATTGAACTCCCGCAAGAGGCTATCACTGACATAATTCTTCAATCACTGCCGCCAAGCTATAAGGGCTTTGTGTTGAACTATAACATGCAAGGGATGAACAAGTCACCCGGCGAGTTATTCGCAATGTTGAAAGTCGCAGAGTCAGAACTCCGTAAAGAGCATCAAGTGTTGATGGTGAATAAGACCACTAGTTTCAAGAGAAATGGAAAGGAAAGAAGGGTAATTCGAAGAAGAGCGGCAAGTCTGTTGCCAATCCGACGAAGAAACGCAAAGCTGGACCTAAGCCTGAAATTGGAGTGCTATTATTGCAAGGGTATGGGTCACTGGAAGCGCAACTGCCCCAAGTATCTGGATGATAAGAAGGAGGCCAAAGAAAAATCAGGTATATTTGATATACATGTTATTGATGTGTACTTAACCAGCTCTCGTAGTAGTGCCTGGGTATTTAATACCGGGTTTGTTGCTCTTATTTGCAACTCGAAATAGGAACTGCGGAATAAGCGAAGGCTGGCGAAGGATAAAGTGACGATGCGCGTGGGAAATGGTTCCAAGGTTGATGCAATCGCCGTCGGCACAGTTTCACTTCAGTTACCATCAGGATTAGTTATGAACTTAAATAATTGTTATTTAGTGCCTGCGTTAAGCATGACCATTATATCTGGATCTTGTTCATTGCGAGACGGTTACTCGTTTAAGTGAGAGAATAATGGTTGTTCTATTTCTATGAGTAATATCTTTTGTGGTCATGCATCCAATGTGAGAGGATTGTTCATATTGAATCTTGATAGTGATAATACACATATACATAACATTGAGACCAAAAGAGTTAGAGTTAACAATGATAGCGCCATGTTTTTATGGCACTGTCACTTAGGTCATATTGGTGTAAAGCGCATGAAGAAACTCCATACTGATGGACTTTTGGAGTCACTTGACTTTGATTCACTTGACACATGCGAACCATGCCTCATGGGCAAGATGACTAAAACTCCGTTCTCCGGAACAATGGAGCGTGCAAGTGACTTGTTGGAAATCATACATACTGATGTGTGTGGTCCGATGAGTGTGGAGGTACGCGGCGGATATCGTTATTTTCTCACCTTCACTAATGATTTGAGTAGATATGGTTATGTCTACTTGATGAAGTACAAGTCTGAAACATTTGAAAAGTTCAAGCAATTTCAGAGTGAAGATGAAAATCATCGTAACAAGAAGATCAAGTTCCTACGGTCTGATCGTGGGGGTGAATATATGAGTTTCAAGTTTGGTGCTCACTTAAGACAATGTGGAATTGTTTCACAGTTGACACCGCCTGGAACACCACAGCGTAATGGTGTGTCCGAACGTCGTAATCGTACTTTATTAGAGATGGTGCGATCTATGATGTCTCTTACCGATTTGCCATTATCGTTTTGGGGTTATGCATTAGAAACAACTGCATTCACTTTAAATAGGGCACCATCAAAATCCGTTGAGACGACACCATACGAACTGTGGTATGGCAAAAGACCAAAGTTGTCGTTTCTTAAAGTTTGGGGATGTGATGCTTATGTCAAAAAGCTTTAGCCTGAAAAGCTGGAAGCCAAAGCGGAAAAGTGTGTCTTCATAGGTTACCCAAAGGAGATAGTTGGGTATACCTTCTATCTCAAATCCGAGGGCAAAGTGTTTGTTGCTAAGAACGGAGCTTTTCTCGAGAAGGAGTTTCTCTCGTGAGAATTGAGTGGGAGGAAGATAGAACTTGATGAGGTTGTCGAACCTCTCACCCCTCTAGATGGTGGCGCAGGGCAAGGGGAAACCCCTGTCGTTGCGACATCGGTTGAGGAGGAAGTTAATGATGATGATCATGAAACTCCGGATCAAGTTTCTATCGGACCCCGTAGGTCGACGAGATCGCGTACTGCTCCAGAGTGGTACGACAATCCCGTCTTATCAATTATGTTGTTGGACAACAATGAGCCTCAAATAATGTAGAAGCAATGGTGGGCCCGGATTCCAACAAATGGCTGGAGGCCATGAAGTGCGAGATAGGATCTATGTATGAAAACAAAGTGTGGACTTTGGAAGTACTACCTTAAGGCCGCAAGGCTATTCAGAACAAATGGATCTTTAACAAGAAGACGGACGCTGACGGTAATGTGACCATTTATAAAGATCGACTTGTGGCAAAGGGTTTTTCACAAGTTCAAGGAGTTGACTATGATGATACGTTCTCACCCATAGCGATGCTTAAGTCCGTCAGAATCATGTTAGCAATAGCTGCATTTTTCGATTATGAAATCTGGCAGATGGATGTCAAAACGGCGTTCCTTAACGGTTTCCTTAAGGAAGAGTTGTATATGATGCAACCCGAAGGTTTTGTCGATCCTAAAAATGCTAACAAAGTGTGCAAGATCCAGCCATCCATTTATGGACTGGTGCAAGCATCTCGGAGTTGGAATAAACGCTTTGATGAGGTGATCAAAGCATTTGGGTTTACACAAGTGGTTGGAGAATCTTGTATTTACAAGAAAGTGAGTGGGAGCTCTGTGGCATTCCTAATACTATATGTGGATGACATATTACTGATTGGAAACAACGTGGAGTTTTTGGAGAGCATAAAGGATTACTTGAATAAAAGTTTCTCTATGAAGGACCTAGGAGAAGCTGCTTACATTCTAGGCATAAAGATCTATAGGGATAGATCAAAACGCGTGATAGGACTTTCACAAAGCACATACCTTGATAAAGTTTTGAAGAGGTTCAAAATGGATCAGTCCAAGAAGGGGTTCTTGCCAGTTTTACAAGGTACGAGATTGAGTAAGACTCAGTGCCCAGCAACTAATATAGATAGAGAGCATATGAGTACTGTCCCCTATGCTTCAGCCATAGGTTCTATCATGTATGCAATGTTGTGCACTAGACCATACGTTAGCCTGGCCATAAGTATGACAGGCAGGTTCCAGAGTAATCCAGGAGTGGATCATTGGACGACGGTCAAGAATATCCTGAAGTACCTGAAAAGGACTAAGGAGATGTTTCTTGTGTATGGAGGTGACGAAGAGCTCGCCGTAAAAGGTTGTGTCGATGCAAGCTTTGACCCAGATCCAGACGACTCTAAGTTGCAGACCGGATACGTATTTATTCTTAATGGGGGTGCGGTAAGCTGGTGCAGTTCCAAGCAAAGCGTCGTAGCTGATTCTACATGTGAAGCGGAGTACATGGCTGCCTCGGAGGCAGCTAAGGAGGGTGTCTGGATGAAGCAGTTCATGACGGATCTTGGCAAAGGAACCCAATAACCCTGTTTTGTGACAACACGGGTGCCATTGCCTTAGCACAGGAACCACGGTTTCACAAGAAGACCAGACACATCAAACGACGCTTCAACCTCATCCGCGACTACGTCGAGGAGGAGGACGTGAATATATGCAAAGTGCACACGGATCTGAATGTGTCAGACCCGCTGACTAAACCTCTTCCACGGACAAAGCATGATCAACACCAGAACTGTATGGGTGTTAGATTTCTTACAATGTAATTCGCATGGCGATGTGAGGACTAGATTATTGACTCTAGTGCAAGTGGGAGACTGTTGGAATTATGCCCTAGAGGCAATGATAAATAAGTTATTATTATAATTCCTGTATCAAGACAGTCGTTTATTATCCATGCTATAATTTTGTTGAATGAAGACTTAGATACATGTGTGGATACATAGACAAAACACTGTCCCTAGCAAGCCTGTAGTTGGCTAGCCAGTTGATCAAGGATAGTCAGGGTCTTCTGACTATGTACAAGGTGTTGTTTCTTGATAACTGGATCACATCATTGGGTGAATCATGTGATGGACTAGACCCAAACTAATAGACGTAGCATGTTGATCGTGTCATTTTGTTGCTACTGTTTTCTGTGTGTCAAGTATTTATTCCTATGACCATGAGATCATATAACTCACTGACACCGGAGGAATGCTTTGTGTGTATCAAACGTCACAACGTAACTGGGTGACTATAAAGATGCTCTACAGGTATCTCCGAAGGTGTCCGTTGAGTTAGTATAGATCAAGACTGGGATTTGTCACTCCGTGTGACGGAGAGGTATCTCGGGGCCCACTCGGTAATACAACATCACACACAAGCTTTGCAAGCAATGTGACTTATTGTAAGTCACGGGATATTGTATTACGGAACGAGTAAAGAGACTTGCCGGTAAACGAGATTGAAATAGGTATGCAGATACTGACGATCGAATCTCGGGCAAGTAACATACGGAAGGACAAAGGGAATGACATACGGGATTATATGAATCCTTGGCACCGAGGTTCAAACGATAAGATCTTCATAGAATATGTAGGATCCAATATGGGCATCCAGGTCCCGCTATTGGATATTGACCGAGGAGTCCCTCGGGTCATGTCTACATAGTTCTCGAACCTGCAGGGTCTGCACACTTAAGGTTTGACGTTGTTTTATGCGTATTTGAGTTATATGGTTGGTTACCGAATGTTGTTCGGAGTCCCGGATGAGATCACGGACATCGCGAGGGTTTCCAGAATGGTCCGGAGACGAAGATTGATATATAGGATGACCTCATTTGATTACCGGAAAGTTTCTGGCATTACCGGGAATGTACCGGGAGTGACGAATGGGTTCCTGATGTTCACCCTGGGGAGGGGGCAACCCACCCCGGGGAAGACCATAGGCCTTAGGTGTGCCGCACCAACCCTTAGTGGGCTGGTGGTCAAGTCCAAGAAGGCCCGTGCGCAGGAGATAAGAAAAATCAAAGAGAAAGAAAAAAAGGGAAGTGGGAAGGAAGGGAAGGACTCCACCTTCCAATACTAGTTGGACTAGGATAGGAGGAGGATTCCTCCTCCCCCCTTCGGCCGAACCCCTTGGGGCTCCTTGAGCCTCAAGGCAAGGCCCCTCCCCTCCCTCCTATATATACTGAGGTATTAGGGCTGATTTGGGACAACTTTGCCACGGCAGCCCGACCACATACCTCCACGGTTTTTTTTCTTTAGATCGCGTTTCTGCGGAGCCCTGCTGAGATAAGATCACCACCAACCTCCGGAGCGCCGTCACGCTGTCGGAGAACTCATTTACCTCTCCGTCTCTCTTGCTGGATCAAGAAGGTCGAGATCATCCTCGAGCTGTACGTATGCTGAACGCGGAGGTGCCGTCCGTTCGGCACTAGATCGGAGCTGATCGTGGGACGGATCGCGGGACGGTTCGCGGGGCGGATCGAGGGACGTGAAGACGTTTCACGACATCAACCGCGTTTATTAACGCTTCCTGCTGTGCGATCTACAAGGGTACTAAAATCCCCCTCGTAGATGGACATCACCATGATAGGTCTTCGTGCGCGTAGGAAATTTTTTGTTTCCCATCCGACGTTCCCCAACACAAACACATTTTTCAAATTGGTGAACATTGTTCGTAAACAACGAATATATTTGCAAATTTTCAAACATTGTTGATTTACGAACAATTTTTTAGAGTGAGAAAATTTTTGATTTCTAATTTTTTTGACCTATTGAAAAAGGAAACAAAAAAATTTGGGAACATTTTTTCGAAAAAGGGTTGGAATATGAAATAATTCCGGCATTACAAAACTGTTCTTAATTTTAAATAAAAAATTCAAATCCAAATCTCAACCCCTCCTATATGGTTTTATATTATTCTGAGCGGTTTATGACAAGAAGCTGATGTTGGTTTGTTGGCTAAGAGGTAGGGATGAAAATGAAGTGAAAACTTTCCGCTTTTCCGGAGGAAAAATGAAAACGAAGAGGAAATATGAAAGCGGAAATGAAAATCTGCAAAACGGAAACGGAAATGGAATTTTTAATGCGAAAACGGAAACAAAAACGGACTAGTGTTTTTCGGTGGAACATATGTGGAAAATGGAACATTTCTTTTCCTTAAATATGGAATTTTCCATTTTTACTATAGGCCTATGGCTGTTTTGTAGCCCAACCATCAAATAACATCCAATGACACAATGAGCATAATGGATCATTTAAGGCCCAACTTATACTACCATGTATGTACTCAGCTAGACCCTATACACAATTGTCATGTACTAAAACAATACTAGGATATGTTGCTAACATAATCAAATTATTTTATAGACAGGTTAGCAATTTATTAATTCTTGTTGTTCTCTGTATTACTCTATGGTTCAAAGGGTTTTAAAGTTCTGGTCAACGCCCACTTCTATTTCTGTATCCGCGTCTGTTTTCGGTAGTATCGGTTTCCGTATTCATTTCCGGGGTTTCCGTAATCGTTTCCACTTCTGCAAAACAATATGAAAACAAATGTGATAGCACTTAGTTCCGTCCGTTTCCGCTCCGTTTCATCCCTACTAACAGGTTGTTGTTAGTAACCTGTGCCGCGCTAGGACTTAGGAGTTAGGATCAAATCCTGTTTCTCTCATTTCTTTTCTTCTTTTCTGCCGCATGATAGGGAAACAGTAGAAGTACAGTCGGTGGTTTGGCCAAGGCCAAGGTCTGTGTGTGCGAAACCCGGTCATCCTGCATATAGGGGGGACCTCCTATGCGCCGCGGGTTGCGGCAATTGCCAAACAGACGCACAGGGAGTCGCCCCGACTGGGCCGGCCCAAGTTAGCGACCAGGAGCGAATCTGGAGACCACAAAAAATTGTTCTGATATTTTTACTGAAATGTTTTAGATTTTTCAACTATTGGTCGCTAACATTAGATTTTTTTCAAATTTCTGAATATTTTTTAAATTCCAGAACATTTTTTCAGATTTGGAACATTTTTTCGAATTCTGGAACATTTTTTAAAATTCCTGAACACTTTTTAAATTGTGGAACATTTTTCAAATTGTGGTAAATTTTATAAATTTCGGCACATTTTTAAAATTCCGAAACATTTTTTGAAATTCCGGAACATTTTTCAAATTTTGGAACCTTTTTTCAAATTTCTGAACATTACTTTTGAAAAATTCGAAACATTTTAATAGAAATATCAGAACATTTTTTTAAATTCTGAAATATTTTTTCAAAATTTGGAACATTTTTTAAAATTCCGAAAAAAATCAAATCCGAAACATTTTTTCGAATTCTAGTACATTTTTTTAAATCACTGAACATTTTTCAAATTTCGGAACATTTTTTCAAATTTCAAAATTTGGAACATTTTTCAAAAAATCCAGAACATTTTTAAAACAGAAACAGAAAAAAAGAAACAAAAAATAATTAAAAAAAGAAAACAAAAAAAGCAAAACCGGTTCAGGAAACTTTCTAGAATGTTTCCAGAACTGGAAAAAACCGAGTGAAAACCTTTAGAAGGCTTCCAAAACCAGGTGTTGGCATGTAAATGGGGCTGCCCATTCTCAAATGCTGGGTGTGGGTGCCCCTGTGCGAAGCCTCGACACGGCGACGGAGAGAGTGTTAAATAGGGATTTCCATATAGGGGCTCCTTGTCAATCCATCATTCCTCTAATCAAGCAACATATATGACAAAAGGCCCATCACAAGGAGAGCGGTGTCTCTCGGGCTCAACCCTCGTAAAATGAAAAAATGTGAAAAAAGAAAAAAAATCCTGATTTTTTTACAAGCAAGATGCTAATGTGCATAATGTCCGTGCAAAAATTGACAGAGTTTGACCTTCAAGAAGCGCGCGACAAAAAAAAGGAGAAAATCCAAGTTTGTGAGTAAGGTTAGTGTTCATGTACTGTTTTGAACGGATTTTTTTTGTCACAGGCTCCTCAAATCATGAAATTTTGCATGATCATCACGCCTACAAACATCTTTCGTCCAAATGGGATGATCTTTTTTACTTTTCTATTTCTTTTTAATTTTCTGTCTCCCGGAGCAGATGAGCCCGTGTGTAGACTTGGATTTTCACACCATAAGATGCATTCATGCAAAGAAAAATTTCCATCTCAAAATGCAAACATGCGTGACATATCTAATACCTATTTTACGACTATAATTAATAGAATACAGTAAAACATATGTATTTGTAGTTTTAATTTTCATAGTATTACTCTGAATATTATCTTCCATGCAATTAAATATCAATGAAATTTATTACAAAATATCCTGCAACAACGTGCATGGTATCATCTAGTTCCTCCAATCTTCCGCACGTCATCGCACGCGACGAAATCATATTTTACACCTTCGCAAGGGGTCCTTGTCACCTCTTCCAAGGAGTTAATTACATGGAACTACCACACTTCAGCACGTTGAAACGAATTGGTATCACTAGTCATTATTTTTGCAAGTGAGTACCAACTTTAAGCCTAAGTGTTACAAAACGGTCTAAGAGACGTATAAGCATGTATTGACCGCGTATCTGAGCGCTTGGGTCCATTTCCACAGCCTGATGTGGCATGTTCTTTTGCGAAAAAACCTTTTATTTTTTATTTATTCATGAATATATCCTTTGTTTGTCAAGAAAGATTTAATTGCATAAAACCACCACATTTGGGGCGTCCTGTGCAAAAAGCCACCCGATCCCTCATCATTTTCAAAACGCACCACACATTCTGTAAACATTTTGCAAAAGGCACTAATCGCTCGTTTTGTAGCTCTCGGGGGCGTTTTCGACAGGTGGGACCCAAAATTGGTGACGTGGTGTAACGACCTAGCGGACGGCGCCGTTAGGGCGTTTCCGACAAACATATGCGACCGGATCGCGTCACATAGACAGACTTGCTCACCCCCGCACTCTCTCTTCTCCCTAGTGACCACAAGCTCCCTCCTACTCCTATCCTCACCGCTCTGCTCACCGCCACCTAGCGGCTATGGTGTCGTGGGACGACGGCGATAACAGCGAGTCGTCGATGGCGCAGTACATCTCCTCCTTCGACTCCCCTGTGCCGGTCAATTTGGTTCTGACAGATTTAGGGTTTTGATCTGGGCATTTGGGATTTAGGGTTTGTGGTACTTTTGTCGGGACCCCGATCCTAAGCCATAGGAATCCAGCCTGTAACACATCGCATCCCTTTGCGGTCTCACGCACGGTTAACCCCACGGCTGCAGCCTTACCTTAGCCAGGACCGTTTGCGCCTTTTGACTCACGTATGCAATTGTGTCGCTACATTCCAATGTCAAAGAACCCGGAACGACAAATCTAGTCATAAACCAAAGTGGCAGTACCGCACAAGGACAATCATACATGACCCAACAAAGCAGGTGTCGGTCACCAGCGAATGTAGACGAGTCGTAGCAAGCTACAAGGACTCCATTACATCGCGTGACATTTCCCCAAACGGGACAGACACAACAGCTAAGAAGGACACACGCCGGTCAACCAATGTGTCCGGAGCAGTAGCGAGCTACCATGGCTCGTTGGATCACAAAGGGGCATTTCCTTGTAAGGAGTGCTACTAAAATTTACGGCTAGGTAATCAAACCCCATACATATCAAGTACGACACACGTACGCATGGCATACCGATATGTATAGATACATCGATGGCATCACAACATAACCATAAACATACAAGCTTTATTTAAGAGGCTCGGAAGAGCCACACACATAATATTACACAGTAAGGGTCTCACGACCCGTCATAGCAGTCATTCAGTTACAAGCCAGCGGAAGTGTTTTAAACTGTCTGAGTACAGACAGGTGAAACTAGAAGGCACATGGCCTGACTATACTACAGACCCAACCTAGGGCCAGATCGTAGCTGGGACACCAGCTACTCGTCGTCGTCGATGTCTATGAAGAACCCTCCATTAGGGTCATTAGCAACCTCTGCAACATATATTAAGCAAACATGAGTACGGAGGTACTCAACAAGACTTTAGGATAACTATCTACTCATGCAATGTATCAATAAGGTATTGTGGGGTTTCATGCGGAAAGCGAGCATTTGACTCGTGGCTAGACAACTTGCATTTTTAAATAATTTTGACAACTTGATTTCTCGCACTCGAGTCCACTAACACCACAACAATACTCCATCGTGGAATCATTCCGTCTCCATACGGAAATGCCGTCCACGACACTTACGCTTATCTTGACAATTTTATGAGTAGCCATTTAAGTTATCTATGAACAACATATGTCTCCAAGTAGTCCATATCCGCGGACGCGGCTATCCGAATAGATCATAACCCTGCAGGGGTGTACTTCGTCACACACGCTCTCGCCACTTATCGCCATGTGCACGTCATGCACCTCGGCAACCTTCAAGCGGAAGCCCAGCGAGGGAGTCGGCCACGACCATTAACCACATTAGTACCTAGTCCAGGTCTATCGCCTATCTGTGGGTAACCCGCACGAAAGTCCGGCCTAGGTTTCCGCCACGGCCCCAAACGATGTGCACAGGGTTCCCAAGCCCACCATCCGGGTGCCACTTGGTACACCATGCCACTGCCTACCGCATCACAGCCCACCTCTCAGGTCAGCACCATGCACGGCCTCCAGCATGACTATAAACACCAGAAACTACTTGCAACTCCTGGACCAAGTACTAAGCGATTAATAAGTCGAGAGGGGTCATATTTCAGGGCCCAGCATGTGGTAGTATCTCGTCTTGGATTACATACACGGAACTCAGTTCCTAAGGACGGTTCCAATGAAACAACCCACCATGTACTCCTACACAACCTTTCACTGGTACCTTTACCAAATCAGGTTCAACACACAACCTTTGCTTACCGAACACATTCTCACAATTTTGTTCATCTCCCAGATGACAGACCATACACAACTCTAAGCATAGCATGCATAGCAGGATAGGACACATCATGGCTCAAGCAACTACCAGGTATGGTAGGTTGCAAGGTTCAACTATTTATTGTGACAAGGATAGGTCATGCAAAGGAAGTGGGTTCAACTATCGTGGCAAAAGCATTTGATCCTAATGCAATAAGTAAATGCAGGAGCAAGAACATGGGATTTATCGGGATGATCAAAATGGTTGCTTGCCTTGTTGCTGAGAGGAGTGACAATATCCGTCAGTCAGATATTCGGTGGAATCCGGAGGAGCGGAGCCTACCGAAAGGAATGACAACAATCAATAACAAACATATGCAATAAAGATGATGCATGAGCATGGCATGAGGATGCAAGGTGGTATACTATTATAGCTAACATGTATTAGGTTTGAAGTTGATTTGAATCAAATTCAAATATCACTTCAAACGAGGTATTCTCGGATACCATTTTAATTGATTCGACCTGATGCTCAGATCAACTTGCTTTTAACATGCATGGAATGACATGTTAGGTTGGTGGTTGGTAATTTGGACAGTGTTTGATCATGTCATTTGTAGTGAAATTTAAATATTTTCCAAATTCCATCTACAAAGTATTTATAAGAATTAACTTATTCATTAATCTACATGTTTGGGTTCAGTAACATTTTCAAACATGTTTGAAAATGACATATTCAGATTCCTTGAATTTTTCTGATACTTTTCCATATATAAATTATTTTCATTGGAGTTACAGATTAATTTCTATGAATTTTAGAAGTTTTAAACATTTCTAGAATTATTTTTATACTAGAAAACCCATTTATTGCGTCACAGTGACGTCTCTGGTCAAGAGAGGCTGGGCCAGGTTAAACCTAACCAGTGGGGTCCACTGGTCAGTGACCAGGGACTAATCCCCGAGTTGACCAGCCCCTAACTGGGGTTTGACTCACCCTGGGGCCCACTGTCAGTGGCTAGGGGGGCGTTTAGTGGGTGATTAGGTTGACCACGTCGGCCCCCACCGGAATATGGCCGGCGGCGACCACGGGCGCGGTGGAGGGCTCACCGGAGTTGAGCTAAATGGCGCTACGTGCGTCGGTCTTGAGCGCGGTTCAGTGCTACGGATAGCTAGTGAAACGCCGCATCTAAAGGGAGAGGAGCTGGACCCAGTGGCCACCGGAATCCACGCCGGCGATGAGGTCAGCGGTGGCTGCGGCTCGAGCATCGACGGGAGTGCCGATGCGGGGGACTAGCGAGCTGGGAGAGGGGCCCTACGCCATCTACAGAGCTCCAGGAGCTCATTTCTGAGCTCGGTCTCGCGAGCGGAGTACTACAACGACGGCAATGACATGGCCGGCAACGAGGACTTCGGGCTCCGGCGGCTAACGGGGTTAAAGGAGGGGGAAGACCTCGGGAAGAGGGGGAACGGGAAGAGGAGCTCACAGCTGATCTTGTGAGGCTGCCGGCTGGGTCGGGGAGGACCGGGAGGCGACGGATCGACGGCGACCGGAGCTTCGGGGAGAGAGGGATCCGAGAGGGGAAAGGGGATCGAGAGGCCTAGGGGAGGAGATAGAGTCGCGGGGAGGAGGATAAGAAGGCCTAGGGCGTCGTGCTGGCGCTCCTGGAGGCCTCCAGCAGCGAGCAGGCAGGCAGGAGGTGGCCGGGCTTGGCCGCCGTGCTCATCTTCTCCCGTGCCTACTGGCAGGAGGAGGAAGATGACCGGGGAGCCCCTGGTGGGCTGGGCCGGCGACAGATAGAGGTATGCTATTCTTTTCTCTTATTTCTTTTCTGTTTTGTTTCTGTTTTGCTAACTATTTGATTTGCTATTTATTTCAGCTCCAAAATAGTTTGTAAAAAGTATTTTGAACACACCAGAATATTTGTTGGAATATATCCAACCATTTCTGGAGTTTTCAACATTTTGAAAACTTAAAGTTTCTGAATTCAAATTTTAAACTTGAAACCAGTAGCTTTTTGCATTTATTTAAAATGCCAAGAGTATAAAAGAAATGGTTTCCTTCATTGCTTATTTGTTTCCAAGAATTATCAGAAAAGTTGAACTTTTCTTGAGGCCATTTTGGGTTCATTGATTTTAACTAGTTTGAAATTTCCTTTAATTTGAGAAGTGGCTAGGGTTTTTGAGTTTTTCCTTCACCACTTACTTGTTCTTGTTGAAAATTTCCTAGATGCAATGCAAAGAAAACATGAGCACAAAGCTAACTTGATTAAGGTGTCAGGGATGTGACAACTTTCAGTCCATTTGAACTCGTTTTTTTGGTTTGGACTAGATCCCAACTACCATAGATGACCCAAACTACTCTGGTGACGATGATAAGGTGATGTGCAAGCATGGCAAACCAGGGAAGAAGTATGTTGCATTCGAAGGGATAGGCATTGGGAGGAGGTTCATTGCTTGTGTCATTGAAGTAAGATTGCAAATTAGTTATGTTGTTTTTTAGTTGTAGCTTTTCTTTCCGGTATTTACAATTTGTTCTAGGGTTAACTAGGCACTATTCAATGTTCATAAGCACTGTTTAGTGTTCACGTTCTTCCATTCCTAACATCCCAACACGTGGATCTCTGACATTGTACATATAATCTTTACAAGAATAGCCTTCTAGCTCTGCGAGTGCAACTAGATTCCAGAAAGTTATGTATCACAAACTTATATTTCTTTCCAAGTTATCTTTGTCAAAGAAATGAAATTTGACTTCCCAGACTTCATCATTCAAAGTACAATCAAAGTTACAGTCAAATCAAAGTTACAGTCAAATATTCAGTAAACAGACAATTTAAAATTTATATTAAAAGTTTAGTTAACATATTAGTTAAAATTGCAGTTAAATGTTCAATAACTACTTTAGCTCAAAGCTTTAGTAAAGTTAACACTTCTGTTTACTGAATATTCGTACAAAAGTTTAATTAACATATAAGTTAACACTTCAATTTACTAAATATTTAGACAAAAGTATAGTTATATATTCACACATATTCAGACAAAAGTGAACATATACAAAGTTTCAGTTAACACATACTCAGTACACAATTATATATACATACTTATATTCAGAGAAAGCATCATCCCTAACCCAAGAACATGAGCACTAGAACCCTAACCCTAGAGACCTAACCCTAACCCTAGAATCCTAACCCTAGAATCACCACTCGGGAAGAAAAGGAGAAGGTATGCATTACTTACCACACGCCACCGAAGGAGGATGCCCAGTTCTGGTTGCCCGTCGGATTTTCCTTCACCGCTCACGCAAACGCATGCGCCGTCGCTGATTCAAATGATGTGTTTGCCGTCGCGCGTTGGGAGGAAGCTACGGCCGAGATGGATTTGATCTACCACAGAACTCCGGTGGATCTCCATCAGCACCGCACCTAACATCAGCAGTGCCTCTGCCGGTCGTCGCCATGAGTGGGAGCACAAAGGAGGGAGAAGGGCAGCGGGCGAGAGAGAGAGAGAGAGCTGGTGCGGTCGGACACTCGGACCGCGTTAGTTTGACCGGTTTGTCGAAAACGCCCTAACGGCGACGTCCGATAGGCCGTTAGGCCACATCATCATCTTTCGGTCCCACCTGTCGAAAACGCCCTCAAGAGGTGCAAAACAATCGATCAATGCTTTTTGCAAAAAGTTTACTCAATGTGCGTTGCGTTTTGTAAAAATGATTAGGGATCTGGTGGTTTTCTGTACAGGAAGCCCGAAAAATGGTTGTTTATGCAATTAACTTATCAAAAAATAGGTCCTGGTGATTTTTTTTCTTTTGCAAAAAAAAAACACGACGGGATTCAAAACCGCGACGAGCCTTTCGATGCGTACACTAGATGCCGCTGCACTACTAGGACATTTGTGTGAACTTGCATGCGTAGATATTCTTAGGGGACTGATCTGCGTCGGCGCGTCGGCCGAAACTTTCGGCCGGCCGTGCGCGAGCCGCAGGATCCACCAACCCCGCGTCGTCTGCACCGTTGGATCCGCATGCAACATTTTTCTCCCTATGCAGCAAAATTTCGATGTGATGCATCATTTTTTTCAACGGTTGCAACAAAAAACAAAATTTGTAGCAAAAAAATATCTACGTGATCGTAGCAAAAAAATGAAGCTGATGATACGTGGTAGCAAAAGTCAAACGCCGGTTGTAACAAATATTTACGTGACGTGTATGCAACTTTCTTAATGAACGGTTACAGCAAAACATGATGCCGGTTGTAGCAAAAATTAACACGGTTGTAGCAAAAGTAAAAAACATCAATTGTAACGGAAAATCCGACGAACTAGAGTTGGAACCAAACGTATATGCAGCTTTTTACTGGGACAAAAATGTAGTAAAAAATGCTTGCAACAAATACGACGCTGGTTGCAACAAATTTAAACGAAATAAATATGCATCCATTGACCAGCGAAGCGCGCGGGTGGGAAAAATGTTGCAAGGGCCCGCGCGCGCGAGGGACGACCGGCGCGTCGGTTTGGTGGGCGCGCGGGTGGGTAACGTTTCCCATATTCTTATACCTTCGGCCTCATCGTTTTATATATACTAGCACAAGGACCCATGCGTTGCAACGGGAGAAAAACAATTATAATCTCGAATGATGCTGATCATATTATGTCTATAAAATTTTAGGACATTTCTGAAAATGCATGAACATTTTTTGAATCAGCAAATATTTTTTTCAATTGCACCGAAAAAATAACACACAAACTTTTTTCAAAATCCTGGACTTTTATTGTTTTCACCATCATTGTTCTCAAAATTATGAACATTTTTTTGAATATGCAAATATTTTAACAAAAATCCTGAGCATTTTTTGAATTCACAAACATTTTATTTTTTCTTCAAACTTTTATTTCAAAATTCCCAGTTTTATAAATTGCAAAAGTTTTTCAAAGTTCTAAATTATTTAAACTAAAAAATGGAACAGAAAAATGTAAATAAAAAATAAGACTAAAAACAGAGACACGAACTGTTTTTAAGATTTTGACACGGATTTTTGTTTTAAATCGTTGACTTTTTTATTTTATGGACATTTTCTCAAAGTTTAAACATTTTCTTATATACAAACATTTTTCAAAACTCGTGAGTAGTTTTTGAATTCTCAAAAAAAATATGTTTTTCTGAATATTTTATTTCAAAACTCTCAGTTTCTTAAAATTGAGAAAATTTGTTTGAAGTTTTAAATTATTTAAAGTAGAAAAACAAAATGGAACTGAAAAGAAAAATAAAAAAAACTAAACCAAAAAAACAGGCACCCACGTATGGGCCGGCCCAAACAGGTGTGCTGCATCTTTTTCCAACGCCCAAACCGTAATATAGGAGGTGCCTACATGGGCCGGCCCAGTTCGGATATTTTTCTGTTTGAAACGTTTTTATGACTTATAGATGGTATTGGTGGGTAATTTTAGTGAACTTTAAGAGCAATTTGGATGACGTACGGAAGAAGCACTATTTTCTTTATTAGTAGGTAAGATAAGATATGACACATTTCAATCACCCGTATACCCCTTAATTGCGAGAAAAAGACTAAAGTGTATGTCCTTTTATAAAAAAAAGTCATTCGTTCGGGGATTCCATCCCGAGCCGCGGGCTTCGATGTGCGCGCTCATGGCCACTGAGCCACCTACTCGTCCGCGTTGCATTTTTACACGTACTCCATTCAATTCTTATATTATTTTCTTTGAGATTTCTTTTATATTTTTCAGATCTTGAGTATTCTTCAAGCCGTGTGCAGTATTTTGTCACTGCACAGAATTTTATAATATACGTAGAACCCTTATTCGTAGATTCATATATATATATATCAAACATTTATTTAGTATACAATACTCATACTGCATACTGCTTGATGGATATGCAAGATCTGGAACAGATAAAAGAAATCCGAAAGGAAAGCATGTATAAAAAAAATAAAAGGTCGAGCATGAATCATATAGTTGATATGATCAACATGGAGATGTTAACCATTGAAACTAAATTCAACTCACGTGATGATCGGACTTGAGTTAGTGAATTTGAATCATGCGACACTCAAATGACTATAGGGATGCCAATTTGAGTGGGAGTTTACTAGTAATATGATTAACTAAACTCAATTATCATGAACATAGTCAAAAGTGTCTTTACAATTTATGTTGTAACTTGCGTTGTAGCGCTACTGTTTTTGATATGTTCCTAGAGAAAACTTAGTTGAAAGATGATAGTAGCAATTATGCGGACTGGGTCCGTAAACTGAGGATTGTCCTCATTGCTGTGCAGAAGGCTTATGTCCTTAATGCACCGCTAGGTGTGCTGAACCTTGAGCGTCGTTTTTGGATGTTGCGAACATCTGGCATATACATTTTTGATGACTACGTGATAGTTAAGTGCGTAATACTTAAACGGCTTAGAATTGAGACGCCGAAGACGTTTTAAACATCACAGAACATATGAGATGTTCCAAGAGCTGAAATTGGGATTTCGGGCTCGTGCCCACGTCAAGATGTATGAGACCTCCGGCAAGATTATTTGTCTACAAATTGAGGGATAAAAGATCAATCGTTGAGCATGTGCTGAGATTGTCTGAGTGCTACAATCGCTTAAATCGAGTGGGAGTTGATCTTCCATATAAGATAGTGATGGCTCTTCAAAGTCATTGCCACCAAGCTACTAGAGCTTCGTGATGTAATATAACATATCAAGGATAGATATGATGATTCTTGAGCTATTCACGATGTTTGACACCGCAAAAGTAGAAATCAATTAGGAGCATCAATTGTTGATGGTTAGTAAAACCACCAGTTTCAAGAAGGGCAAGGGCAAGAAGGGATACTTCGTGAAATGACAAACCAGTTGATGCTCTAGTGAAGAAACCCAAGGGTGAACCCAAACCCGAGACTAAGTGCTTCTGTTATGAGGGGAACGATCGCTGAAGCGGAACTACCCTAGATACTTGGTAGATGAGAAGGCTGGAAAAGTCGACAAAAGTATATTGGATATACGTGATATTGATGTGTACCTTACTAGTACTCCTAGTAGCACCAGGTATTAAATACCAGTTCAGTTGCTAAGTGTTAGTAACTCGAAATTATAGCTATGGATTAAACGGATACTAGCAAGGGTGAGGTGACGATGTGTGTTGGAAGTAATTCCGAGGTTGATGTGATCAACATCGCACGCTCCCTCTACCCTTCGGGATTAGTGTTAAACCTAAATAATTGTTATTTGGTGTTTGCATTGAGCATAGACATGATTAGATTGCGTTGATCGCAATATGGTTATTCATTTAAAGACAATAATGGTTACTTTGTTTATTTGAATAATACCTTCAATGGTATTTCGCCTAAAATGAATGGTTTATTGAATCTCGTTCGTAGTGATACACATGTTCATAATATTGATGCCAAAAGATACAAAGTAGTAGTGATAGTACCACTTACTTGTGGCACTGCCGCTTGAGTCATATTGGTATAAAACGCATGAAGAAGCTCCATGTTGATGCATGTTTGGACTCACTCATTTTTTGAAACGTTTGAGACATGCGAACCATGCCTATTGGTATAAATGCATGAAGAAACTCCATGCAGATGGATTGTTTGGACTCACTTGATTTTGAATCACTTGAGACATGCAAATCATACCACATGGGCGAAATGATTGAAGGCCTCGTTTTCCAGTGAGATGGAACAAGAACGTAACTTGTTGGAAGTAATACAGTTTGATGTGTGCAGTCCAATGAGTGCTGAGGCACACAGTGGATATTGTTATGTTCTTACTTCATTGACGATTTGAGTAAATACATGAGTATTTGCTTGATGAATCACAAGTCTGAAATATTGAAAAGTTCAAAGCTATTTCAGAGTGAAGATCGTCATGACAAGAGGAGAAAATGTCTATGATATGATCATAGAGATGAATATCTGAGTTGCGAGTTTGGTACAGAGTTAAGACAATGTGGAAACTGTTTCACAACTAATGCCACTTGGAACACCATGGTGTGATGATGTATCCAACACCATAGCTGCGCCCTATTGGATATGGTGCATACTATGATGTCTCTTATCGAATTGTCATTATCTCTTTTGGGTTAGGCATTAGAGACAACCGCATTTACTTTAAATAGGGCACCACGTAATTCCGTTCAGATGACACCGTATGACTATGGTTTGGAGAAACCTATGCTGTCGTTTCTTAAAAGTTTGGGGCTGCGATGCTTATGTGAAAAAGTTTTAGCCTGATAAGCTCGAACCCAAAGCGGATAAATGCATCTTCATAGCACAACCAAAATAGTTGGGTATACCTCCTATCTCAGATCCGGAAGCAAAGTTTTTGTTTCTAGAAACAGGTCCTTTCTCGAGAAATAGTTTCTCTCGAAATAACAGAGTGGGGGTATGGTGGAAACTTGATGAGGTTATTGAACCGTCACTTCAACCAGTGTGTAGCAGGCGCAGGAAGTTGTTCCTGTGGCGCCTACACCAATTGAAGTGGAAGCTGATGATAGTGATCATAAAGCTTCGGATCAAGTTACTGCAAACCTACGAGCTATGGAGAAGCGATGGTGGGCCCGGATTCCGACAAATGGGTGGAGGCCATGAAATCCGAGAGAGGATCCATGTATGAAAACAAAATATAGACTTTGGAAGAACTACTTGATGGTCGTAAGACTATTAAGTACAGATGGATTTTTAAAAGGAAGATGGACGATGATGGTAAGTGTCATCATTAAGAAAGCTCGACTTGTCACAAATATGTTTATGACAAGTTCAAAGAGTTGACTACGATGGGACTTTCTCACTCATAGCGATGCTAAGAGTCTATTGGAATAATGTTTGCAGTTGCTGTATTATTTATGAAATCTTGCAGATAGGATGTCAAAACATTGTTTCCTCGACGGTTTCCTTGAGGAAAGGTTGTATGTGATACAACCGGAAGGTTTTGTCGATCCTAAAGGATGCTAACAAGTATGAAAACTCCAGCGATCCTTCTATGGACTGGAGCAAGCATCTCAAAGTTGGAATATACGCTTTGATGAGATGATCAAAGTTTTTGGGTTTATACAAAGTTTATGAGAAACTTGTATTTCCAAAGAAATGAGTGAGAGCACTATATAATTTCTGATGAGTATATGTGGTTGACATATTGTTGATCAGAAATGACGTAGAAATTTTGGAAAGCATAAAGGGTTTTTTGAAAGGAGTTTTTCAAAGGAAAACATAGATTAAGCTACTTGAACATTGAGCATCAAGTTCTATGTAGATAAATCAAAGCGCTTCATAGAACTTTCAACGAAATGCATGCCTTGACAAATTTTTGAAGGAGTTCAAAATAGACCGGCAAAGAAGGAGTTCTTGGCTGTGTTGTAAGGTGTGAATATTGAGTAAGACACAAAACTCGACCACGACAAAAGAGAGAGAAAGGACGAAGGACGTCCCCTATGCCTTAGCCATAGGCTTCATAGGATGTTGTGCTGTGTACCACACCTAATGTGTGCCTTGCCATGAATTTGTTAAGGGGTACTAGAGTGATCCAAGATTGGATCACTAGACAACGGTCAAAGTTATCCTTAGTAACTAGTGGACTAAGGAATTTTCCTCGATTATGAAGGTGATAAAAGAGTTTGTTGTAAAGGGTTACATGGATGCAAGCATTGACACTAATCTGGATGACTCTGATTAGTAAACCGAATTCATATAGTGGAGCAGTCATTTGGAATAGTTCCAAATGACGCGTGGTAGCAACATCTATAGGATGACATAGAGATTCGTAAAGCACACGCGGATCTGAAAGGTTCAGACCCGTTGACTAAAAACCTCTCTCACGAGCAAGACATGATCAAACCCCAGAACTGTATGGGTGTTAGATTCATTACAATCCCATAGTGATGTGAAATAGATTATTGACTCTAGTGCAAGTGAGAGACTGTTGGAAATATGCCCTAGAGGCAATAATAAATTGGTTATTATTATATTTCCTTGTTCATGATAATCGTTTATTATCCATTCTAGAATTGTATTGATTGCAAACTCACATACATGTGTGGATACATAGACAACACACTGTCCCTAGTGAGCCTCTAGTTGACTAGCTCGTTGATTAGAGATGGTCAAGGTTTCCTCGCCATAGACAAGCGTTGTCACATGATAACATGATCACATCATTAGGTGAATGATGTGATGGACAAGACCCAAACTATGAACGTAGCATATGATCGTGTCAGTTTATTGCTACTGTTTTCTGCATGTCAATGTATCTGTTCCTATGACCATGAGATCATGCAACTCCGGACACCAGAGGAATGCCTTGTGTGTATAAAATGTCGCAACATTATTGGGTGACTATAAAGGTGCTCTACAGGTATCTCCGAAGGTGTCTGTTGGGTTGCCATGGATCAAGATTGGGATTTGTCACTCCATGTGACGGAGAGGTATCTCGAGGCCCAGTCGATAATACAACATCACAACAAGCCTTGCAAGCAATATGAATAAGGAGTTAGTCATGGGATCATGTATTACAGAACGAGTAAAGAGACTTGCCAATAACGAGATTGAACTAGGTATGGAGACACCGACGATCGAATCTCGGGCAAGTAACATGCCGAAGGACAAAGGTAACAACATACGGGATTAACTGAATCCTTGACATAGAGGTTCAATAGATAGAGATCCTCGTAGAATATGTAGGAGACAATATGGACATCCAGGTCCCGTTGTTGGTTATTGACTGGAGAGTGTCTCAGGTCATGTCTGCATAGTTCTCGAACCCGCAGGGTGTGCACACTTAAGGTTCGGTGACGTTTCGGTATAGTTGAGTTATAGGTGCTGGTGACTGAAGGTTGTTCGGAGTCCCGGATGAGATCCTGGACGTCACCGGATGGTCTGGAGGTAAAGATTGATATATACGAAGTCCTGTTTTGGTCATTGGAAAAGTTTCGGGCTCATCGGTAGTGTACCTGGAGTGCCAGGAGGGTACCGGGGGACCACCGGGAGGGGTGTGCCGACCCAAAGGCTTCATGGGATGTGCCAGACCCTAGTGGGCTGTCCAAAGCCTCCCCTAAGGGCCCATGCGACTGGAGTAGAGGAATAAGGCAAAAAGCCAAAAGGTGGAAAGGGTTTCTAAATTAGGAAGGAGTCATAATAGGATTCCACCTCCCTTGTGGGAGGCGGATTCCTCCCTTGTTGGCTCGGTCGAACCTCTCCTTGGAGAAGGGGACAAGGCAGCCTCCCCTCCTCTTCCTCCTATATATACTAGAGGTTTTAGAGGTGAGGGCTAACCCTAATTGCCACGTGCTCCCTCTACTTTTCTCTAGATTCGTTTCTCCTCTAGTCTAGTTCGGCGGTGCTTAGGTGAAGCCCTCCTAGATTAGTTCAAGACAAGCACCACCATGCCGGTGTGCTGGAGAACTCATCTATCTCTCTGCCCTCCTGCTCGATCAAGAAGGAGGTGATCGTCATCGAGCTTTACGTGTGCTGAACATGGAGGTGCCGTCCGTTCGGCACTAGATCGGGATGGATCGTGATGGGATCGCGGGACGAATCGTGATGAAATCGCGGGATGGGTTGCGATTTGGATCGCGAGGATGTTCCACTACATCAACCGCGTTATATACGCTTCTGCTTAGCGATCTACAAGGGTATGTAGATTCACCTTCCCCTCTCGTAGATGATCATCACCATGGATAGGTATTGCGTGTGCGTAGGAAATTTTTTGTTTCACATGCAATGTTACCCAAAAAATCCAGCTGACAAGCCACTTTGGGAAGGGATGAATAGAGATCATATAAAACGGCAAGGCGTAAAGGACGGAACGTGCCAGGGCCAGCCGACCATCCTTGGACAGAAGGTTACCGATCCATCCAACCATCTTACCATCGAAGGAGGCCACGAACCTTTGAAAGTCGATTTTCCCAAGCGAGCGTAGGGAGATGGGCATCCCTAGGTAGCTTGTGGGGAATTGGCTCACTGGAACCTTGATTGGTTGTAACAGTTCTAGGCGATTGACTTGGGAGCATCAGATTGGTAGGGTAACACTCTTTGCAAAATTTGCATGCAGCCCGGAGGCCGCACCAAAAGCCTTCAGAATGTGGCCAATCATCATGATGTCTTCTTTGCGTGGGTTCACAAAAAGGTCCACTTCATGAGCATAAAGAGAGGCTCTGTAACTAACCTTTCTGCCGAGGAGCTTCGAGAGGAATCCGTTTGAAGTGGAGAGGTCAAGCAGCCGGTGCAGAGGTTCCATAGCCAAAATGAATAAGAGCGGGGAGATGGGGTCACCTTGGCAAAGCCCACATTTGTGTCTGATACGCTCCATTGGGATCCCATTCACCAAGATCATAGAGGAGGAGGATGCCCAAACCGAGGCCATCCAGTCCCGCCATCTGGATCCAAAACCTTTCGCCTCCATCATATCAAGCAAGTAAGTCCAAGAGATAGTGTCGAAAGCCTCACAAGGATAGACGGTGTATTCGAGCGATGGAAGTGCTGGGCTACACGCTGCTCGTAGAGGAAGTTATCTTGAATGCATCTTCCACGGATAAAGGCACTTTGACAAGGGCTAACAAGCTGCTCGAGAGTCGTGGAAAGTCTGTGAGCAAGGAGCTTCATGAAGATTTTGACTAGGCTATGCAGCAGCCTGATCGGCCTCAAATCACCAATACCTAAAGGGTCTTTTTTTCTCGGGAATCAGAACCACAAGGAAGTCATTGCAGCATTGAATAGAGTGAGCATTCAGGTCAAACAACATCTGAAAGGCAAGCATGAGATCAAGTTTGATGACATCCCAACAGGTGCGGTAAAAGGATCCGGAGAAACCATCTGGCCCCGGATCTTTGTCCTGCGACATATCCCAAACCGCCTCTTTGATCTCCGCGATGGAGAAGGGCCTCTCAAGGTCTTGCATGTCAAGACGAGGAAGGTTGAGACGGTCCCAGTTCATTTTGGCGCTAGTATCGGCTCTTGTCCCCAAGATACTCTTGAAGTGGTTAGCGACCAGCTCAAGAATCTGCTCTTCATGCAGAACAATTGAACCATTGGCAACAACAAAGGAGTGAATCTGGTTCTTCGTGGCCCTTGAGTTCGCCTTAATGTGAAAAAACTTCGAGTTGGCATCTGTTGCATGCAGCCACCTAACACGGGATGTCTGTTTCTGCTTAATCCCGGGGAGCACCGCGAGCCCCAGGTGTCGAGATTTAAGGACCGAGAGAAACGATATATCATGGTCAGACATGGGCCTACTAACCTGGGCCATGTCTAGGCGTAAAGTCAGCTCGTGTACAATATCGAATTGCCCCGTCAGATTGCCAACAGTGTACTTGCTCCAAGAGGAAAGTGCTTTCCCAACATGTCTCAACTTCAGGTTGAAGGAATTGATGGGATTTGAACTGCCCACGGGCAGGTTCCAGGCCGCCAAAACGACCGCAAGAAAACCCGACAAAAACCTCCAGTATTCCTCAAAATGGAATCTTTGTGGCTTCATCATCAGACCCTCGTTGACCAGGAGAAGGGGACAGTGGTCGGACATGGCCATAGCTTGGGGGAGTAACTTGGCAGCCGGGAAGCGGAGGCCCCAGTCCGCATTGCAGAAGGCACGATCCAGCCGGACGAGAGTTGGAGGGTTCTGCTCATTTGACCAGGTATAGCTACGCCCGATTAAAAGGATCTCCTTAAGGCTAGCAGAGTTAAGGGTGGCGTGAAATCATGCCATCCAACGCTGTTAACGTGCTCATTGTTTTTATCCATCGGGTCCTTAATGAGATTAAAGTCCCCGATGATCATCCAAGGGCTGGTTACCAGTGAGTGGATGTCACTCGTCTCCTCCATAAATGTCGCCTTCCGCTCGTCATCAGCCGGCCATAAATTGTCGTTAGGGACCAAGGTTACCCTGGGTCTTGGATGTCATCAACTGAGACAGTGATTGAGAAAATATCACAACGTATGGAGATGATAGATAGCCTTGAGGTATCCCACAACAGCAAAATCCCTCCATGCGTGTCGTTCGACAGCAGCTCACCATAACCAGATAACTGGGAGCCAGCCAGCTCACTTCTCAGATTGTCAAAAAAATTGCTAAGCCTGGATTCCTGGATGGAAAGGATGAAGCACTTGGTTCTAGATACCAAGTCCGTGACTACCAGCCTTCTTACAGGGTCATTCAGACCGCGCACGTTCCAGTTTAGAATAATAAGGTTGCTATTCATGAATAAACATAAAGGCAACTCCCGAAGGACAACAATAGGTCAGCAAATGTAGAAAAGCAACAACATGCGCCACCGACACATGCGAGAAAACAGGAGAACATCGAGCATCCAAAGCACAATGGTACAAACAGGGTAGGCGCAAACGGCGCGTAGGGGTACAAACTGGGTAGGTGCAAACAACGCGTACAAGGTTAAAACAACGATGTTAAAGGCACAACTAAGGTAGGCGCCATCGGCGCGTACAGAGAGGGACAAATAGGCGCAACCTACGCAATCGCTGACATAAACGACAAACCTAAGGAAGACAATGTCACACCATGGTAACGAAAAGAAGAAGACAGTTGTATCCATGAGGAAACTGGGAGGGACACCGCCAGGGGCCAAGGGACAGTCTAGGTCGCCCCCGCCATCACCTCGTCCAAGATCCATGTAGGTCCGAGTCAGGCAGCTGGATGGATGCACGGGACTCGAGCCCGGCGAGTGCAGTCAACCCTGCCACAAAAATCCTCGGAAATAGGCTCCTTGAAAAGGTCATGGTAGGCTTGAAGCGTTGCATCAGAAAATGGATCCTCGCTTGAGATCAGTCCCAGGGCCTTGCAAATATGTGCACTAGTGGAAAACGGGCCTTTGGCCAGGACCCTTTAGTCCCGGCCTGCCTCTGGGCCGGGACTAAAGGCCCGGCCACGTCGCGCCAAATCGCAATGCCTCCCACGAGGCTTTGGTCCCGGCCCGTAAGGAGCCTTTAGTCCCGGTTTGGGCTACGCGGTGTGCAGCCCGCATGTGCGCCACCTTTAGTCCCGGTTTGTGTCTCAAACTGGGACTAAAGTCCTCTGCCTATATATAGCACAACCCCCGTCTCCCCTCTTCCTTGCATTTTTCTTGGATGGAAGAGTGTGGGTGTGTGCTAGCTCTCCATTTTTTTTGATGCACTAGAGGTGTTTGTTGAAATGTGTGTTAGAGCGATGCCGCTTTAGTTCACCGAACACAACTACGATATGAGATGCCTGAGCCACGCTTAAACCTCTTCCTCTTTATTTCTACTTATTCTAAAAGGTTAGCAACTATATTTCCTCGTTTAGACCGTGCGGTACTAATTTTTAGGATCGTGGTTGTATTTGATATACTGTCGTATAACGCAGATGAGCCATCCATGGATGTACGGTGATCGACGCACAGCCGCTTACAGAGAAGGCATGCATTCTTTTCGAGATGCAGCCGATGCGAACAAGCATGTTGGTGGCTTTATGTTTTGTCCATGTGTTGAATGTCGGAATGAGAAGGATTACACTTCCTCAAGAGTCATTCAGAGCCACCTGCTTCGGTCCGGTTTTATGTCGGGCTATAATGTTTGGACCAAGCACGGAGAAAGAGGGGTTATGATGGAAGACGACGATGAAGAAGAAGAGAACGATGATGACAACTACCGATCTATGTTCCCTGAGTATGCTGATACCGCAATGGAAGACAGTGAAGAAGAAGATCAGGATGAAGAACGGGAACTAGATGAGCCCGCTGATGATCTTGGCCGGGTCATTTCTGATGCACGGCGAGGTTGCGACACAAAAAATGAGAGGTTGCAGTTTGAGCAGATGTTACAGGACCACAAGAAATTGTTGTACCCAACTTGTGAAGATGGCCAGAAGAAGCTGGGTAGCACACTAGAATTGCTGAAGTGGAAGGCAGAGACCGGTGTGACTGACTCGTCATTCGAGAAGTTGCTGGTACTGATGAATAATATGCTTCCAAGAAAGAACGAATTGCCCGCCAGCATGTACGAAGCAAAGAAGCTTGTTTGCCCTCTAGGATTAGACGTGCAGAAGATACATGCATGCCCTAATGAGTGCATCCTCTACCGCGGTGAGAAGTACGAGAATATGGATAAATGCCCGGTATGCACTGCATTGCGGTATAAGATCAGAAAAGATGACCCTGGTGATATTGAGGGCGAGCCACCCAGGAAGAGGGTTCCTACCAAGGTGATGTGGTATGCTCCTATAATACCACGGTTTAAACGTCTGTTCAGAAATAAAGATCATGCGAAGTTGTTGCGATGGCACATGGAAGATCGTATGAAAGACGATAAGTTGAGGCACACCGCTGATGGTCGGCAGTGGAGAAAAATCGAGAGAGAGTTCCCGAGATTTGCAGCTGATGCAAGGAACTTATGGTTAGGTCCGAGTACATATGGCATGAATCCTTTTGGGGAGTAGAGTTGCAGTCACAACACCTGGCCCGTTACTCTATGTATCTACAACCTTCCTCCTTGGTTGTGCATGAAGTGGAAGTTCATTATGATGCCAGTGCTTATCCAAGGTCCAAAGCAACCCGGCAACGATATTGATGTGTACCTAAGGCCATTAGTTGATGAACTTTTACAGCTGTGGGCCGAACCAGGTGTACGTGTGTGGGACGAGCACAAACAAGAGGAATTTGACCTTCGAGCGTTGCTTTTCGTAACCATCAATGATTGGCCTGCTCTTAGTAACATTTCAGGACAGTCAAACAAGGGATACAATGCATGCACGCACTGTTTGGATCAGACAGAAAGTATATATCTGGACAAATGTAGGAAGAATGTGTACCCGTACAATCGTCGTTTTCTTCCACCCAAGCATCCCTTAAAGAAAAAAGGCAAGCATTTCAATGGCAAGGCAGAACCCCGGGGGAAGCCTATCATCCGTACTGGTGTTGAAGTATTTGATATGGTCAAAGATTTAAAAGTAATCTTTGGAAAGGGTCCTGGAAGCCAACCTGTTCCTAACGGCCCTAATAAGCGCGTACCCATGTGGAAGAAGAAATCTATATTTTGGGAGCTACCCTACTGGGAAGTCAATGAGGTCCGCTCGGCAATCGACGTGATGCACCTGACGAAGAATCTCTCCGTGAATATTCTAGGCTTCCTGGGCTTGTATGGGAAGTCAAAAGATACACCGGAAGCACGAGAGGACCAGGAATGTCATAAAGGAAGAGATGGCATGCATCCAGGACAGTTTCAAGGGCGTGCCAGCTACGCTCTTACTAAGGAAGAGAAGGAAATCTTCTTTGAAGTCCTTTTCAGTGTCAAGGTCCCGACTGGCTTCTCGTCGAATATAAAGGGAATCGTAAATATGAAAGACAAAAAATTCCAAAACCTAAAGTCTCATGACTGCCACGTGCTTATGACGCAATTGCTTCCGGTTGCATTGAGGGGAATTCTACCAGAAAATGTTCGCCTGGCAGTTGTGAAGGTATGTGCATTCCTCAATGCAATTTCTTAGAAGGTAATCGATCGAGAAAGTCTATCAGGGTTACAGATTGATGTGGTCCAATGTCTGGTCAGCTTTGAGTTGTTGTTCCCGCCATCCTTCTTCAATATAATGACACACCTCCTAGTTCACCTAGTCGAAGAGATTAGAATTCTCGGTCCTATGTTTCTACACAATATGTTCCCCTTCGAGAGGTTCATGGGAGTCTTAAAGAAATATGTTCGTAACCGTGCTAGGCCAGAAGGAAGCATCTCCAAGGGCTATGGAACATATGAGGTCATTGAGTTTTATGTGGACTTTCTTCCTAACCTTAAGCCGATTGGTGTTCCTGAATCTCGGTATGAGGGTAGGCTGACAGGAAAAGGCACATTAGGAAGGAAAGCAAAAGTATGTATGGACGGGCATTCTTTCTCTCAAGCACACTACACAGTTCTACACAATTCCACCGTGGTGGCTCCGTATATCGTGAGACACAAGAATATTCTACGCTCCGAAAACCCGGGGAAGGCTGACTCTTGGATTAAAGGGGAACATGAGAAGACTTTCGGCAGTTGGTTGCACACACATCTCATGAATGACGACACCGTTGGAGATCAGCTGTACTGTTTGGCCAGGCCACCATCTTCGACTATATGTACTTTCCAAGGGTATAAGATAAATGGGAATACATTTTACACGGTTGCCCAAGATAAAAAGAGCACCAACCAAAATAGTGGTGTTTGCTTTGATGCAACATACGAGAATGGGCACTGTTTGGAAACATATTACGAGTACATAGAGGAGATATGGGAACTTGACTATGGACCTACTTTTAAGATCCCTTTGTTTCGGTGCAAACGGGTGAAGCTAACAAGAGGCAGGGTAGTTGTAGACCAAAAGTACGGCATGACAACAGTGGATCTCAACAATCTTGCATACATGGACGAACCATTTGTCCTAGCCAATGATGACGCTCAGGTTTTCTATGTGAAGGACATGTCTACAAAAACGAGAAAAAGAAATCAGCAAAAGAAGATATCGTCCGATGAGCCAAAACGCCACATAGTTCTTTGAGGGAAACGAAACATTGTGGGAGTAGATGACAAGACATACATGTCAGAAGATTATAATAAGTTTCATGAAATTCTTCCCTTTAAATTGAAAACTGACCCAAGCATCCTACCGAATGATGAAGATTCTCCATGGCTACGACCTAGAAGAAAACAGAAATAATAGATACGAATATTGGTGCAACAATGTAATAATGTATTAAACCTTTTATGTAATGCATGTATGGAATGTACTAAATTTCAAACACTTTTCATTTTCATAGTTTTGTCAAATTCTCAAATATGCAAAAATAATTTTAATAAACCTTTGTAAGAGATGAGTTCTCGTTCGAAACGCTGATACTTCGAGAGAGATTGTCCGTTTTGTACACGAAGTGCATCCAGTTTTTGTCATAGCCCTCTCAACTTTTTAACTCATGCTATGTGGGTGAAATGATGATAGCATGCCAACTTTCAACATTTTCAGAGTTTATTTGTAGTGCTTTTCAATTTTAGGGTCAACTAGCTCAAAAATAAGTAAATGCACGAAAAATACCAAATTAAGTCAGAAATTGTTGAAATTTTGTGATGTGCCTTTGAATGGTGCATTTTGAACACACAAAAAGTATGGAGTTCAAATAAGTTCAAAAAAATGAAATCTCTTTGTAAGAGATGAGTTCTCGTTCGAAACCCTGATACTTCGAGAGAGATTGTCCGTTTTGTACACCAAGTTCATTCAGTTTTTGTCGTAGCCCTCTCAACTTTTTAACACATGCTATGTGGGTGAAATGATGATAGCATGCCAACTTTCAACATTTTCAGAGTTCATTTGTAGTGCTTTTCAATTTCAGGGTCAACTAGCTCAAAAAAACAAGTAAATGCACGAAGAATACTAAATGAAGTCAGAAATTGTTGAAATTTTGTGATGTGCCTTTGAATGGTGCATTTTGAACACACAAAAAGTATGGAGTTAAAATAAGTTCAAAAAAATGAAATCCCTTTGTAAGAGATGAGTTCTCGTTCGAAACCCCGATACTTCGAGAGAGATTGTCCATTTTGTACACGAAGTGCATCCAGTTTTTGTCGTAGCCCTCTCAACTTTTTAACACATGCTATGTGGGTGAAATGATGATAGCATGCCAACTTTCAACATTTTCAGAGTTCATTTGTAGTGCTTTTCAATTTCAGGGTCAACTAGCTCAAAAAAAAAAAGTAAATGCACGAAATATACCAAATTAAGTCACAAATTGTTGAAATTTGGTGATGTGCCTTTGAATGGTGCATTTTGAACACACAAAAAGTATGGAGTTTAAATAAGTTCAAAAAAATGAAATCCCTTTGTAAGAGATGAGTTCTCGTTCGAAACCCTGATACTTCGAGAGAGATTGTCCGTTTTGTACACGAAGTGCATACAGTTTTTGTCGTAGCCCTCTCAACTTTTTAACACATGCTATGTGGGTGAGATGATGATAGCATGCGAACTTTCAACATTTTTAGAGTTCATTTGCAGTGCTTTTCAATTTCAGGGTCAACTAGCTAAAAATAAATAAGTAAATGCACGAAGAATACCAAATGAAGTCAGAAATTGTTGAAATTTTGTGATGTGCCTTTGAATGGTTCATTTTGAACACACAAAAAGTATGGAGTTCAAATAAGTTCAAAAAAATGAAATCCCTTTGTAAGAGATGAGTTCTCGTTCGAAACCCTCATACTTCGAGAGAGATTGTCCGTTTTGTACACGAAGTGCATCCAGTTTTTTTTGTAGCCCTCTCAACTTTTTAACACATGCTATGTGGGTGAAATGATGATAGCATGCCAACTTTCAACATTTTCAGAGTTCATTTGTAGTGCTTTTCAATTTCAGGGTCAACTAGCTCAAAAAAAAGTTTTTAATTGAAAATAACAAAATAGTTAATAGTTTGGATAGTCAAAATAATTACTTTTGAAAATAGAAAATAGTTTTGAATTATTTATTCAATTTCAAACACTTTTCATTATCATAGTTTTGTCAAATTCTCAAATATGCAAAAAGAATTTTAATAAACATAGTTTTTAATTGAAAATAACAAAAGAGTTAATAGTTTGGATAGTCAAAATAATTACTTTTTAAAATATAAAATAGTTTTGAATTATTTATTCAATTTCAAACACTTTTCATTATCATAGTTTTGTCAAATTCTCAAATATGCAAAAAGAATTTTAATAAACATAGTTTTTAATTGAAAATAACAAAATAGTTAATAGTTTGGATAGGCAAAATAATTACTTTTGAAAATAGAAAATAGTTTTGAATTATTTATTCAATTTCAAACACTTTTCATTATCATAGTTTTGTCAAATTCTCAAATATGCAATTTTTTTAATAAACATAGTTTTTAATTGAAAATAACAAAATAGTTAATAGTTTGGATAGTCAAAATAATTAATTTTGAAAATAGAAAATAGTTTTGAATTATTTATTCAATTTCAAACACTTTTCATTTTCATAGTTTTGTCAAATTCTCAAATATGCAAAAAGAATTTTAATAAACATAGTTTTTAATTGAAAATAACAAAATATTAATAGTTGGATAGTCAAAATAATTAATTTTGAAAATAGAAAATAGTTTTGAATTATTTATTCAATTTCAAACACTTATCATTTTTATAGTTTTGTCAAATTCTCAAATATGCAAAAGGAATTTTTAATAAACATAGTTTTTAATTGAAAATAACAAAATAGATAATAGTTTGGATAGTCGAAATAATTAATTTTGAAAATAGAAAAAAATTGAAACTATATGAGAATTTATAGAGAAAATTCAACCTAAATTCAAAGTGACCTCACTTTGAATTCAGGTTGAATTTTCTCCATAATTTCGAATATAGTTTCAGTTTTCAAATTTACAATGAGTTTAGGCCCGTAAGCCTGCTTTAGAGAGGAGCTCGATGGAGATGCTGTGACGGGGCTTATAAACTAGTGTTAGTCCCCCTTGCTGGGCGAGGTGGGACTAAACTTATCGTGCAGCCAACGGAGGGGCTTTAGTCCCGGGTGGAGCCACGACCCGGGACTAAAGATAGAGAGAAAGATTTGCTCACACTGGTCCTCGGCAATGACGAACATGGAGGACGAACGCGAGGCTTCGGTCCTTCTTACCCGTGGTGGCTTGGGTTTGCCAGAGACCAAGACACTTACAGAATCCGAGCGAGAGCAAAGAAGCGGCAGCAGGATGAGGAGAATGACAAGTTCAACCAGTTGCTTGCCAGGATTAACGAGCAACATAAGCAGATTCATGAGCTTAGAGGAGTAGCGCGCCAGGAAGATCCTGCACTTGATATTACCGGCGCCCCATCTAAGCGGAAAAGCAGCATGGCTGAATGTGAGGCCCCGCCCGACGATGCACGAAGAATGGTAGAGGGCGGTCCCGGCTACCCCGTGGATGGAATCAAGGAGTCAACATCATGTGAACTCCATCAGAAATTCAAGAACATATCCATGAAGGTGGCCGTCGGAAAAGCTTTACCTTCTGGCCCTGATGCACGCTGGCATGGCCGTGAGATTCCAGCTGGCTTTGCTAAAGTCGGGGTGGATGAAATCATGGCGTGGTTTCATGATATGGAGCTCGACATAGCTGGACCCAAAGATGAGAGGACACTCGGAGAAGTACTGGGTGGAGTCATCCTATGGGACAATAACTACATCAAGCTTCCAGGCTCGGCCTACGGACAACACCGCCTCCGAGTCGTCGCAGGTCACCTACACCTCCATCACCTCCAAGCCCTCCACATGACGTCGGCCAGCACAACACGAGTTCATCTCGATCACCGCCGCCGGACTTGGGTCGTCCGTCTCCGCCGCCGCCCGCTCCGGATACTAAGCGGAAGCATGCCAGCAAGAACGCTTCGCCGATGATTTCTAAGCGACGGAGCCCCCAAAGCGCAAACTGTCGCCCCTCCCAAAGGTACCTCATGCTAATCTTCCTATCATACCTTATGATCTTACCCCCGAGGAAAACACCAGGATAGCAAAGGAACATCACGATGCGCAGATGAAAAAGAAGGAACCCGAGCCCCGCCCGGAATACACCGAGAAGCAAATAGCATATGCAAAATACTTCACGACCCTTCCATCACAGTATGACTTACACCATAAGCCTGATGACTATACACGCACATTGCAGAAGGAAGTGAAAAAGAGCAGATCACGTGCAAGTGCAAGTGGGAGCAAATCAAGTTCAACTACAAGCAAAAAAAGATCAGACGTTCCTCAGCTTGGACAACAGGATAAACAGTCGATCCCACCCCTCAGGGTGTTACCCGAGAATGTCCCCCCTCTGGTGGAGGGGCAAGATTTGGAATTAGCAAAGAAGTGGGCGAATCAATGGGGTATCCCGGTTGAAGACATTCTGGCTTCCCAAGACGACAGGTTACCCAAGGCTGTGGTAGCCCCTAAGCCATAGTTTGTCATGGGAGCGCCTTTGGTCAGCAAAGATGATCTCCCAACAAATATGCGTTACTTGCATACATGGTACTTAAGTGAATCAAAGAATGGGAGAACGATGATCGTGGTGAGTCTCCCACGGGAGTACTACGGCCGCCCCGAAGAAATCCATATCGACTTTGATGAACTCTTCCATATGTACAATGCCGACGCCCTCGACAAATCGCTTATGAGTTGCTATTGTCTGTAAGTTTTTCAATTCGTTGTCTACATATAACTTGTTTAGTTATTTCAATTCATTGTCTATATATAACTTGTAATCTATTATGCAGAATGAAGATTCTGGATTGTAAAAATAGGAACATCCTAAATATTGGGTTTATTGACCCAGATAAAATACATATAGCGACGCTAACTGATAAACCGAAGGAGACGGAGGAAAACCTTCTAAGGTTTCTAACAGATCAAAATTTCTGTGACCACGTACTATTTCCACACAACTTCAGGTGAGGGTCTTTACTCTGTTGTGTCCATTCACTTATAAGTCTAATTGATAAGTTACTGACACACACATATATATATACATGTGCAGCTTCCATTGGATTCTGTTGGACATTCAAATTGATAAGGGAAGAGTCGATGCCTTCGACCCATTATCGAGACCCTTGGAACAGTTCCAAAGCCTGCAAGACATGCTCCAAGGGTAATTTCAATCATTCTTGCGCTCTATCGGTCTCTTTTGATGATTTTCTGATATATCAATTAATGAAAAACTTAGCAAATCATTATCCTTGTCGGGCAGGGTTTGGAAGCGGTTCAAGTGCGTGACTCCCGGTATCGAGCCTGAGAAGCTGACCTTTAGAGCGGCTCAGGTAAGTAGTAGTATGATATACTTATATTTTCAATACATTTATGATGCTAGATTGTTATTTTGATTATATATATTCTATTCTCGTAAAGTGCGACCAGCAGCCACGGGGGACGCATCTATGCGGATACTATGTTTGCGAGACCATTCGCACGTTTACCTCTGAGCACAAGGATCACAGATTCGACGTAAGCAATGAACATTCACACCTCTATTTTTACCCGTCATTCTTTGTTATCATGATTGATATTCATATTCATCTCCTCTTCTTATATAGTACACAGCCATGAGGGAGAAGTCCCTACCAGAGCAACGCGCGATTGGTGTTGCAGAGGATCTTGCGACCTTTCTAAGGACGGAAGCTATAGATGACAAAGGACGATTTAGTGTAGCTAGGGGCCATTACTGATGTTGGTCCATGTAATCGAATAGACGGGCTATAGTCCCGATAATTCAGATCTCCATATAATTGTATATATATATGCTCGCTTGTAAGATAAGTTAATCTTATATATATATGCATAATTATTTCTATTTGGAATTATATGAAAACTAATTCCCGAACACCAAACGAGGCATCACGTTAATCTCCCGAACACCTAAATCCTAAAACCCTAAAACCCAAAATAAACAAAATCTGAAACTCTTTAGTCCCGGTCCGTGTAAAGAACCGGGACTAAAGGGCCTGCCCCTCAGGGCGCTCCGAGGCGCCCACGTGGAGCACCTTTGGTCCCGGCTTGGAACAGGGCCGGGACTAAAGGGTAGGCCTTTAGTCCCGCCCCTTTGGTCCCGGTTGTTGAACCGGGACTAAAGCCCCTTACGGGCCGGGACTATAGGCCCTGTCCCCACTAGTGGTGCCTGAGTGCAACGGGAAGATTTCATTGAGGGGCGCACAGTGGACGGGGGTTTAGTCTACCTGGAGATGGACGCCAGGATCTTCCACTTGATTGAAAGGGAGGAGGATGGCCTTTGATGGCTGCTTGGGGACGAGCCGAAGAAAAGAAGGGGATATGGTAGAGATCAAACTGGCAATGAACTAACGTTGCTCATCAATCTGAAGATTTGAGACACTATGACCCGAGAGGTTGGCCTGAGCTAACGCCACCCTGACCCTGGCCTCCGGAGTTGATGGGTCAAGCGATAGCTAGAGGCCTAGCCCAAACATGATCTTCAAAGAGGAAGGCTAAGCAGGTGCTTGGGTGTGCATGTTGTTGGAGTCACACAACACAGAAAGGCGAGGGCTCCAGATTGACCTGTATGCCGGGGCGGAGAGCAGATCACAAATGACCCCACCATGATGGATGCGCTCGGGTTCGAAACCCCGTGGAAGCACGCGTGATTGTTTTGAAACTTTTTGCAATAAGATTATATCGTATAAAAATAGTAATGCCTACTGTTAACACCTGGTCATGCAGACAACAGAAATGGAAAAAACGATACGTAGGATTACAACACCGAAAAAACTGTCTGCTTCCTAGGGTTTCCTGCGCTCGTGCGACGACGACCTAGGGTTTCTGGACTTCGTTGAGATCTCGATCGCGGTCGATTTCTCTGGTTTCTCCCATCATTCCACTCACAGTCGACTCCTCTCTCTGCCTGCTGCCACTCCTTGTCATTCCATTGCCTGGATTCGGAGTGATCACGGGGTTCTCTCGTAGAACTGCCTGTCCTTGGTCTTCGCTTGTGGGTTGGCGATCATGGCGACAGGTAGTCAGGATAAGGGACCGATCAGGGATGGGGTGGGGATGGTTAATGTGCCCGTCACTGGGACGGATGGTGCCGTGGACTCTCTCAGATCTGTGGCGGAAAACAAGGGCGCCGTCGGTGGAGGCGATCATGCTGAATCTTCGGCGACGGGTGCCGGAGTGGAGAATCTCATGGCCCGCTTGTGTGTGACAACGGCGGAGTCCACGGCGGTGATCATTGATGATGTTGATGATCTAGAGTTGGTTGATCCCAACCGGTCTTTTGTTGGCAAGGTTCTGTCTCCGAATGTTCTGCACATTGAGACGATCAAGTCGGCGATGAGGCCGGCATGGGGTAACCCTAGAGGTTTGAATTTCAATCCAGCGGGGGACAATCTGTTCTTCGTTGAATTCGGATCATAGGCTGATCGTGATAGAGTTATGGAGGGTTCACCGTGGAGAGTAGGTAAACATGCAGTATTGCTCAAGTTCTTTGATGCTGATATATCCCCTGTGGATGTCGTTTTTGATCGCTTGGCCATCTGGGCTCGGATCACCAAGTTGCCGACGAGGCTCATGAGAGCTGCTCGGGGTATTGAGATCGCTAAGCCCATTGGTAATGTTATCAAGGTTGAGGCTGATGATTTGGGACGTTGTTGAGGACCGTATATGCGAATCCGAGTGGAGGTGGATGTCCAGAAGCCCCTTCTTCGTTGTGTCACTGTGACCTCGAGTAGACTACAGTCTAGTGCTACCTATGAGGTTAAATATGAACATCTTCCACTATATTGTTTCTCTTGTGGATTGCTGGGCCATTCTGCTCTGGGGTGTGCTAACCCAGCTGAACGTGATGAGAATGGGGATCTCCCATACTCAGCCAAACGGCTTTCTATGGATGATGGGTTGAAGGCGTCTGGAGGATCAAATTTGGGATCATTTGCATCACCTGGGAGTAGCCATGTTCCTGGTTCACGTGGCTCCGCTGGCTCGTCGGCTAGAGGAGGACGAGATGGAGGAAGGGGGGCAGGCAAAGGTCCGCGGGATGCTCAGGAAGTGTCTTCTTCCTAGAGGGGAGGGACTGGAAGAGGCCGGGGCCGGGCTTCTCGGGGTCGGGGGAGAGGGGTGGTGGAATGCAGTGATCTACCACTCACCAAACCGATGAAGAATACAATGGGTCTTAAGAGGAAAGCACCTAAAGTTCAACCTACGACACCACTACTTCTGGAGGCCAACCCGGAGCGGGCGGTCGTCTTGGTTGGTACCTCTGCATCTGCTCTTGGGGGAGGAGAGGAGGATACGGGCAATGATTCAAACAAGAAGCTACAGACTACTATAGATGGATCGGCGGATCAGGCAACGACTGCATCGCAATCCCGCCAGACGCAATGAGTATTTTGTGCTGGAACTATCGTGGGTTGGGGTCTGACGCGACAATGGGGGAACTTCGCTGGTTAGTGAAGATGTACAGACCCGGTATCCTGTTCTTGTGTGAGACGAAGATGCGGGATGCCAGAGCTAGGAATTTCATGTGGTCTTTGGGCTACACGGGGTCCTATGCTGTCAGTTGCGAGGGCCGGAGTGGCGGCATTGCGCTCTTTTGGAAGCTGCCTTTCATAGTGTCTCTACAGGGAGCTAATTCACACTTCATCGATGTGATGATCTCCTCTGCTGAGTCCGAGGTCTGGCGTGCTACCTTTGTGTATGGGGAACCAAGACGAGAGCTGCGTCATTTCTTCTGGGACACTCTCGCTCGGCTGCGTCGGGAGTGGAATGGCCCCTCGTTATGTTGTGGGGATTTCAATGAAGTGCTACTCCAGGAGGAACATTTTGGCTCCATAGACAGGTCGGAGGTTCAAATGGCCCTATTTCGGACTTGTCTAGAGATCTGTAACCTTACTGATCTTGGCTATGTGGGTCTGAAGTTCACACAGTCAAATAAACAGGACGCTATGTTCGGGTTCGTCTTGATCGTGGTGTGGTGAAAGTCGCCTTTTCCGAGCTGTTTTCGGAGTGTTCAGTGCAGAATGTGATTACTTCTACATCGGACCATTATGCTCTCCATCTCATCCTCACGAGATCTCCGTTGGGTGGGGAGGGGCCTCCGGTTCAACAGGGGTTTCAGTATGAAGCTTCTTGGAGGTGTGCTGATGATTATCATGCTGTGGTTGATGCTACTTGGGATTGCCACAGAGTGGGTGCAAATCCAATCCATTCGGCCTGGACAAACTTAAATCAGATGGCGGGAAAGATGAAGGTTTGGAGCCGAGCATCCTTTGGGTCGGTTAGCCGCGAGATCAAACGTTTGGAACGTGCCCTGTTCTATCTACGACGAGATCCTAGGTCTGGGAGTAATTTGCAGGAGGAGAAGCGGTTGGAGAGTCAGCTGTGCGAGTTGTTTGAACGTGAAGAAATTATGGCCAGGGAGCGTTCACGGGTGGAGTGGCTTCGTGCAGGTGATCGAAATATAGCCTTCTTCCATTCCAAGGCTACATCTCGCAGGAGAACCAACCGGATTTTGGCACTGTCGCGGGAAGATGGTTCGGTCTGTACAGGCCCAACAGAAATCAAAGGAATGGTTCACAATTGGTGTGAGAATCTGTTCACTGCTGAACCAATTGCTTCCATGGACGCTGTTTTGGAGGCCATTCCGGCACGAGTGGATGATGCAATGAATGATGAGATGTGGAAAGCCTACTCTAATGAGGAGATCAAGGTGGCGCTGTTTCAAATGGGTCCAACTAAAGCCCCGGGTCCTGATGGCTTCCCAGCTATGTTTTACCAGGTTCATTGGGAGCTTCTGAAGGAGATGGTGTGTGATGCAGTTTGTAGTTTCCTGGGAGGAGATGCAATCCCCATGGGGTTCTGTGACTCTGTCATTGTATTAATTCCCAAGGTGTCTAATGCCAAACACTTGTCTAAATTTAGACCAATAAGTTTGTGTAATGTCCTTTACAAGATTGCCTCCAAGGTTGTTGCTAACAGTTTGAAGCTTGTGTTACCGGATGTTATCTCGGAGTTTCAAAGTGCCTTTGTCCCGGGGAGGATGATCACGGACAGTGCCCTCATTGCTTATGAGTGCTTACATACTATTCGCCCTCAGAATAGTCGACAACCCTTCTTTGCTCTTAAGCTGGACATGATGAAAGCGTATGAACGCATCGAATGGGAGTATCTCCATGCTTGTTTGATTAAGTTGGGTTTTGCTGATGTTTGGGTTAATTCCGTTATGCGGTGTGTTTCCTCAGCAAGATATGCAGTCAGGGTGAATGGAGAACTGACTTCTCCTGTGGTTCCTTCGAGGGGGATTCGTCAAGGGATCCTATTAGTCGTTATCTGTTTGTGCTGTGTACGGAAGGGCTATCATGTTTGATGCAGAAGAAGGAGGGGCTTGGTGAGCTACAAGGAATACGCAATGGTCGACAAGGCCCCTCTATTTCTCATCTACTTTTTGCTGATGATAGTATCTTTTTTGCTCGAAGTGATCATAGGACAGTGGAGGCTCTCAAATCGGTCGTCAATTTGTATTGTCAGGCTTCTGGGAAGAAGGTCAATTTACAGAAGTCTTCCATTTTCTTTGGTAATAGCTGTCCTCCAACAATCAAAGCTGATGTGATGCACCAGTTGGAGGTAACAACTGAAGGTATGCAGGATTACTATCTTGGCATGCCCACTGCTGTGGCTAGGGCGGCCACAACATCTTTCAACTTTTTGACTGATCGGGTCTCGGGAGTGTTACTAGCAATACAGGCCGACCGCTTTCTCGAGCTAGAAAAGAGACATGGCTTAAGGCCGTTGTGCAAGCGATACCCAACTATATCATGAGCTGTTTTCAGGTCCCTGTTACGACATGTGATAAGATGGTTGGCAGTATTGCGGATCACTAGTGGGGATTCGAGGATGGACGCAAAAAATGCATTGGAAGTATTGGGAGTGGCTGTCCTCACCCAAAGCTCTTGGTGGTTTAGCCTTCCGGGACTTTGTGATCTTCAACCAAGCGATGCTTGGGAAACAAGCCTGGAGGTTAGCTACTGATCCCACTTCATTGTGTGCTCGTGTTCTCAAGGGGCGCTATTACCCGGATGCTAATTTTCTGTCTGCGGGGAAACCGAGATCATCTTCTTTCACTTGGCAATCTATTCTCTTTGGGCGACAGTTACTTAAGACTGCTATGAGATGGAATATTGGCAATGGGGAGCCCGTCTCTATTATGAGAGATAATTGGATCCCAGGATTCCAACAAGGTACTATAAACTCGTTGTTTCCCATTCCTGATACTGCCAAGGTTCGTTATCTTATGAATGAAGAGGGGAATGCTTGGGAAGAAGACACTGTCAGGGCATTTTTTCATGGGGAATTAGCTGAGGCTATACTGCAACTTCCTATCAGTCGACGTGGGGGTGTGGATTTCATCTCTTGGCCGCATGATCGCTGTGCCAGTACACGATACGTTCTGCCTATAATTTGGCTCGCACGACAAGTTTCTTCTCAACACATCACACTGCAGGAAGGGGATCAGGTTCCGAGGTGGAGAAGCGTTGGAAAACTCTCTGGTCCATTGTGGCACCTGGCAAAATGAAGGTAGTTCTGTGGCGAATGGCCCAAGATTGTTTACCAACTGGATATCAGTTGGTTCATCGTCATATTCCAGCGGATGATCGTTGCATTTTCTGTGGTGACACCGAGAGGGTTGAGCATCTGTTCCTGTTCTGCCCATTTGCAAGACGTGTCTGGGATGGAGTTAAATTGGTATACCCTCTTCATCTTCTCAGAAAGGGCTTGCACAATATGAAACAATTGTTATTCGAGGTCATCAACCATGAGACGAAGCTTCATTCCACGGTTCTTGCGGTTACCGCTTGGCACATTTGGGAATCTCGTAATGACTGCCGCAATAATGAGGGGCAGCTCAGTGTGTCAAGGTGGTGGCTCGTGTGTTGGGTTATGTTCAGATGATTGTGTAGCATCTCTCGAATAATCCAGCAACTCAGGCACAATCGACGCTTACTACCCCACAACGATGGCCTCCACTTCCCATGGGCCATGTTTGTGTTAACGTTGATGCTGCTCTCTTTCCTCACGCTCGTCGCATGGGGTGTGGTGTTGTTTTGCGAGATCACTCCGGGGCTTTTATCATGTCTGTGAGCGAAGGTCTGTCGGTATTCCCTTCTCCGGAGCTGGCCGAAGCAATGGCTGTTCATAGGGGTTTAATGGTAGCTCAGAGCAGGGGTGTTCATCATATTATTTTGGCGTCGGATTGCCTCTCTTTGATTCAGCGCATCTCCTCTCCTCGGAAGGATCGTTCCCCGTTGGGAATGGTGATCGCGGATATCAGATCGATAGCGTCAGACTTCCAGTCTTGTACGTTTCAATTTCATCGTCGTAATTTCAATGTGGTCGCACATAAATTGGCTCGGAATGCCGAGCCGTCATCTTGTAATATTTCTGTTGGTGTTATGCCGAGCTTGATTCGGGACAAACTTTGTAATGACATTACTTGATCAATAAAGACCATATTGTCTCAAAAAAAACACATGGTCATGCAGGGGTGCCGTGGTTAGTGGTCGTGCACATTCAGCGTTCTGGTCATTGTTCGAATCTCCGACGAAGTGTGCTCGTGTTGTTTTTTGTAAAAATAAATTCCAATCGGGTCTTTTTCTCATAACTGTTATGAGTTATAAGAATTTTTACATATTTTAGACCATGAAAGTCTTAGTAGGTCAACGACATTGAGCGTGCGCACCAAAAGGCTTGTCGTGTGTTCGAATCCCGCCGGCTGCAAGCGCGTTGCATTTCTTTTCCAAAATAAATAAATCGTCAAGACTTATTTTTGACAAACAAAGGATATATACATGAATAAATAATAAGTAAAGGGAGTTTTTTCTATACTTGGCCTTAGAGTTGGTGCTGACATGCCAAAAAAAGACTATTAGTATTGATTCATTACACCATGCTGAAGTGTGGTACTTTCATGCAATTAGCAACCGTTTTTTTGCAAAAGAACATGTCACGTCGGGCTCTAACAGCGGGCCCAAGCGGTCAGTACGTGCTTATACAGCTGTCATCCCGTTTGGCAACACTTAACCTTAGAGTTGGTACTCACATGCAAAAAAACGACTATTGCTACCGATTCGTTACAATGCGCTGAAATGTGGTACTTTCATGCAATTAGCAGGGATTCGATCTTGGCTTCACACTTTACTAGTCTGATTGGGGTGCCCGTTAGGAGGGTTCACACCATTAATCTGGACGTCCTTGGCATTCGTGTTGTGATACCTCAATCCTAGAAGCCTCCTTTTAGAGCATCTACGACCGAACACTCAAACCCTCCTCCAACATTCGGACAAGCCGTCCGGTCACTGTCCGGTGATACTTCTTCAATGTATCTATAATGTTTGTTTGTTTTATGTTATTATATTATCATCCTAGGATATTTTTCGAGTAATTTTTATAAATTTATATTATTTTTGAGCACTAACCTATTGACCCAATGCATAGTGTGAGTTCCCATTTTTATGTGTTTTTTGTTTCGCAGAAAATCCATATCAAACTGACTCCAAACGCGATACAAATTTACAGAGATTTGTTTTGAAATATATTTGAATTTTGGGAGTCAGAATCAACACAACATGGTGCCCGAGGGAGGCACAAGCCAACAGGGGCGCGACGTGCGGGGCATCACCATCGATAGATCTTATATGTGCGTAGGAAATGTTTTGTTTCCCATGCAACGTTCCCCAACAGTGTCATCATGAGCTAGGTCTATGCATAGATGCATCTCGAGTATAACACAAAGTAGTTTGTGGGTGTTGATATCAGATTGCTGCCCTCCTTAGTATTTTCTTGATTCGGCGGTATTGTTGGATGAAGCAACCTGGACCAACATTACTCGTTGCATAAAGATGACTGGAGGGTGTCTGTTTCTCCAATTCTAGTTGAATCGGATTTGACAAAGGCGGTCCTTGGAGAAGGTTAAATAGCAACTTGTGTATCACCATTGTGGTTTTGCGTAAGTAAGATGCGATCATACTAGATACCCATAGCAGCCACGCAAAACAAGCAACAACAGATTAGAGGAAGTCTAGCTTTTTTTGCAGGGTATGATGTGATATGATATGGTCAAAGACATGATATGATATATTTGATGTATGAGATGATCATGTTGTAGTAGTTAAATATCGACTTGCACGACAATGCTAGGGCAACCGGCAGGAGCCATAGGGTTGTCTTTAATTATTTTGCGACTGGTGATGCTTTGCTTTATTTCTAGTTCAATAGTTTTAGTAGTAACAACATAGTTGGCGCGACAACCTCGATGGTAGCACAATGATGGAGATCATGATGATAGAGATCATGGTGTGGTGCCGGTGATGATGGAGATCATCCTGGTGCTTTGGTGATGGAGATCAAGAAGCACAAGTTCATGGCCATATCATGTCACGAATGATTTGCATATGATGTTAATCCTTTCGTAGATGGTCATCACCATGGATAGATCTTATGTGTGGGTAGGAGAAATTTTGTTTCCCATGCAACGTCCCCCAACAACCAGAGCTCAAAGCGAAAAATTTAGAGATAAAATATGTTGGGTGGTATGCTTTTCTGTCAACGAAAACGACTAAGAGATTCCAATATCCTCCGTGCTAAATAAATTATAGGCGGTTCCCAAACTGAAAATAAAGTGTATTCCTTTTCCCACTATTCTTTCACATTCCACATCTAGCTGTATCCACGGGTACCGTCCATACCAACACTTTCCAAGGAATTTATTATTTGACAACATATTTTTTTTTATTTTGGGACTCGACATCCATATTACCACCATACTCTCGTGAAGTGAAAAGTGAATAAACACTCATCTTGAGAATGACCTATTTAACATGGAAGTTACCGTCCACCCCTCGCCGCTTCATGAGCGGTACGGGCACACAGAACAGAAATTTATTTTGAACATTAGAGTTGGCACTTGCAAATTTACTTGAAACAACGTTGAAATACCACATATAGGTAGGGATGGTGGATGAACAAGCAGTATTCCCGCTTAGTACAAGTGAAGGCTAGCAAATAGATTGAGAAGCGCCCAACCAAGGAACGAAAATCATAATAAGTGGAAATTAAACATAACTAACACCAAATAATGCAACACAAGTAGGATGTAATTTCATAGCATAATTATTGACTTCATGTGCTTGCATAGGGAATCACAAACTTTAGCAACAATATTTTGACTAAAGCATAATGGCTCATCAACATAACTCACATATCACCATCTTCATATCGTAAAACTATTGCAAAGAATCAAGCTTAATATCCAATGATCTTCATGAAAGTTTTTATTATATCCTTCCTGTATATTAACCACTTTGGGACTAATTGCATTTAAAGCAAATTACCATTGCAAATAACTAGCTCTCAAACAAATATAAGTGAAGAACGAGAGCATAAGTTTCTTTAAAATTTTCAACTCTCAAAATAATTAAGTGAAGGAAGAGAGGATTTCTCCAAAATTTATACTACTCTCAAAATAATCTAAGTGAAGTATGAGAGCAAATTTCTTAAAAATAACAGCACTGTCGTTCTCAAAACGATATAAGTGAAGCACATGATCAATTACATGGCTCAAAAAATTTAAGTGAAGCATAAAGAGCGATTCTAACAAATCATAGCATATTTGGTTCTCTTGAATGGGTGTATCCATCAAGGTTTATTATGACAAACTAACCAGCAAAGAAAGCAAAGACACAAATGATACAAGATGCTCCAAGCAAAACTCGTGATATTCGACAAATAAAAATATAGCTCCAAATAAAATTACCGATGGTTGTTAGAAGAAAGAGGGGATGACTTCGAAGGCATCCCCAAGCTTAGATGCTTGGTACTACTTAGATATTACCTTGGAGTGCCATGGGGCATCCCCAAGCTTAGGCTTTTATCACTCCTTATTCCTTCATCCATCGTGATCTCACTAACGGGGGATAATCCCGGGGTAGGCTCATCGAGCCTACTCCTTTGCCTTCTACCTTGAAGGAATAGTACTACTCATTATATGAAGCCCAAGTCCCCCTGACCGGCTAGGAAGCTCCTGCCGACTGGGGGTGAGACGGCCAAATCTCTCTGGTCGGCCAGGAAGCTCCTGCCGGCTAGAGGCGAGACGCCTACCTCCCTCTGGCCGTCTAGGCCACGCCGGCCGGCTAGAGGCGAGAGGGCCATGCACAGGCCGACTAGTTAAACGACTAGCCGGCTAGGGAGCTCAAGTCACATCAGACCGTAGGTCATGACGAGACCCTACGGTTAAAGGTGGCTACACGTCAGCCAAGGTACTTGATTGGAGCGCACGACAGGTACAGCGTCCGCGGCCATGCCGGTGACCTACTCCGGTTCCGATCCATCATCCTGCACAGTGTCGGCCCGTCAAACTCCCACTCCATTACTACACTTAGTGTGGGAACAGTGGAGACGGCCATACTGGCATCCCATGACGAATCTCGCATGACGACGCCGGACGTACTACACGTGTCCTGCATCGGCCTTACGCGAGAGCCTTACTGGCTAGCCGGCGGGCCCCATGGCCAGATGGGACCTCGCAGCCGACGGGCCCCTCCAGCGAGAAGACAAGACCCCTGGCCAGCCGGCGGGGCTTCCAGTCGGGTCCCACTCATGTACTTTTATCCTTATTGTAGGTCGGTGGGTTCGTCTATAAAACCCCCTGACCCCCCTTCATGCAGAGGTTTGATCAATCCTACACACACACTCATACAGGAGAGGTAGACGCGAGCCAGCTGCTCCTTCTTCCTCCTCCGCAAAACAGCTCCAGGAGCACATTGTAGCCTCATTGATACATCATACACTCCGACAGGATTAGGGGTGTTATCTCTACGGACAGCCCTGAACCTGGGTACATTGTGTGTTCCATGCTTGTATCAACCTCGTCCCCAGTGCCCACCGGTGTCACTTCGGTTCCCACCATCTTTAGCCTACCCATGGCTTATGTTGTGAGTAAACACCAACATTTGGTGCCCATCGTGGGGCCGTCCGCGGCATCAGCTGGATTTACGCGCTGGGTGGGGCCCTTCGCCTACACCACCGGATGTATCGCGTCCGGACCGATCAGCATGCCTGTGGAGCCTGCTCTTGAGGAGGCTTCTCCGATGTTGATCGACGTCCCAGTCCGTCTCACGTATTCTGATGGGGAGTCTGAGAACGAGTTACTCCCCAGCCGGCTTCATCATGGAGGTTTTCCACCCGGACTGGTTAGCCAATCCAGTCTTGGTGCTGAAGAAGAACAATACATGTCGAATGTGTATTTACTACACGAGCATGAATAAGGCGTGCCCGAAAGACCCTTTCGCCTTGCCCAGGATAGATCAAGTGATCGACTCCACAGCCGGCTGCGAAATGCTGTCGTTTCTGGATGCTTATTCAGGCTACCATTAAATCAAGCTGGATCCAGCTGATCGCCTGAATACCTCCTTCATCACGCCCTTCGGGGCCTACTGCTACACCACCATGACGTTTGGTCTGAAGAACGCTGGTTCTACGTTCCAACGCTGCATGCAGCAGTGCCTCCTGCCACAGATTGGCAGAAACGTCCACGTCTATGTGGATGACATCGTCGTCAAGACCAAGCAGCACTTCAGTCTCCTTGACGACTTACGGGAGACGTTCGCCAACCTGCACGAGTACAAGATCCGGCTCAACCGAGAGAAATGCGTCTTCGGGGTTCCAGGCGGCAAGCTCTTGGGGTTCTTCGTGTCCGCTCGTGGCATCGAAGCAAACCCTGAGAAGATCGGAACCATTGATCGGATGGTGAAGCCGGCTCGAATCCTCGATGTCCAGAAGTTCGCCGGTTGCTTGGCGTCCCTTAGCCGGTTCATCAGCCGGCTCGGCGAGAAGGCGCTTCCACTCTACCAGCTCATAAACAAAACAACCAAGTTCGAGTGGAGCGACCAGGCGGACGAAGCCTTACGCGACCTCAAGCGCGTCATCTCAAGCCTGCCAATCTTGGCGGCGTCGGCTAAAAGGGAACCCATTCTCATATACATTGCAGCGACCACTCACGTGGTTAGTGTGGTTTTGGTAGTAGAATGCAAGGAGGAGGGCAAGGTAATGTTAGTGCAACGCCCTATCTATTACCTCGGCGAGGTCTTGTCCGCCTCCAAGCAAAACTACCCCCAGTACCAAAAAATGTGTTATGGTGTTTACCTTGCCGCAAAGAAGTTGAAGCAATACTTCCAGGAGCAAGCCATCACTGTGGTCAGCACTACACCACTTTCAGAAATCATGGGCAACCGTGATGCAACTAGACGGATTGCCAAATGGTCCATCTGTTGGGGAACGTTGCATGGGAAACAAAAATTTTCCTACGCACACAAAGACCTATCATGGTGATGTCCATCTACAAGAGGAGATTAGATCTACGTACCCTTGTAGATCGCTCAGCGGGAAACACGGTTGATGTAGTGGTAACACTTCGTGATTCAAATCACCATTGTCCCACGATCCGTCCCATGAACCGTTCCGATCTAGTGCCGAACGGACAACACCTTCACGTTCAGCACACGTGCAGCTCGATGACGATCTCGGCCTTCTTGATCCAGCAAGAGAGACGGAGAAGTAGACGAGTTCACCGGCAGCGTGACGGTGCACCGGTATTGGTGATGATCTATTCCTGCAGGGCTCCGCCCGAGCTCTGCAGAAATCTAATCTAGAGGAAGAACTACGAGGTGTAGGTTTGAGTTGCACGTGGCAAAGTTGTGTCTCAAACAGCCCTAAACCTCTAGTATATATAGGAGGAGCCAAGGGGTGGGGCAAAGCCCTAGGGCGCGGCCAAGAGGGCCTCCTTGGGTCAGCCGGCTTGGGGAAGGGAGGAGTCCTTCTCCAATCCCACCTGGATTAGGACTCCTTATTTATTTTCCCACCTCTTTTGGATTTTCCACTTTTTCCTCATGGGCTTTTCTTGGATGACTTTGTCAGCCATTATACCTTATTGCGCATCCAATAAACCCATGTGGACCCCTTGGGGCGTGGTGGGCCCACCCAGTTGTTGGAAATATGCCCTAGAGGCAATGATAAATAGTTATTATTATATTTCCTATTTAAAGATAAACGTTTATTATCCATGCTATAATTGTATTGAAGGAAAACATAGATACATGTGTGGATACATAGACAAAACAATGTCCCTAGCAAGCCTCTAGTGGGCTAGCAAGTTGATCAATGATAGTCAAGGTTTTCTGGCTATATGCAAGTGTTGTCACTTGATGACTGGATCACATCATTAGGAGAATCATGTGATGGACTAGAGCCAAACTAAGAACGTAGCATATTGATCATGTCGTTTTATTGCTATTGTTTTCTGCGTGTCAAGTATTTGTTCCTATGACCATGAGATCATATAACTCACTCGCATCGGAGGAATACCTTTTGTGCATCAAACGTCACAACATAACTAGGTGACTATAAAGGTGCTCTACAAGTATCTTCGAAGGTGTCCGTTGAGTTAGTATGGATCAAGACTGGGATTTGTCACTACGTGTGACAGAGAGGTATCTCGGGGCCCACTCGGTAATACAACATCACACACAAGCATTGCTAGCAATGTGACTAAGTGTAAGTCACAGGATCTTGTATTACAGAACGAGTAAAGAGACTTGCCGGTAACGAGATTGAAATAGGTATGCGGATACCGACGATCAAATCTCGGGTAAGTAACATACCGAAGGACAAAGGGAATGACATATGGGATTATATGAATCCTTTACACTGAGGTTCAACCGATAAGATCTTCGGAGAATATGTAGGATCCAATATGGGCATCCTGGTCCCGCTATTGGATATTGACCGAGGAGTACCTCGGGGCATGTCTACATAGTTCTCGAACCCGCACGGTCTGCACACTTAAGGTTCGGCGATGTTTTAGTATAGTTGAGTTATATGTGTGGTTACCGAATGTTGTTCAGAGTCCCGGATGATATCCCAGACGTCACAAGGGTTTCCGGAATGGTCCGGAAATGAAGATTTATATATAGGATGGTTTCATTTGGTTACCGGAAAGTTTCGGGCAATTCCGGCAGTGTACTAGGAGTGACGAATGGGTTCCGGGAGTTCACCGGGAGGGGCCCACCCACCCGGGAGTGAGCCCAAGGCACTAGGGTAGTGCCACAAGTCCCTAGTGGGGCCCATGGCGCCACATAACGAAATTCCTAAAGAAAAGAAAAATAAAGAGGGAAAAGGGGAGGTGGGAAGGAAGAGGAGGACTCCTCCTTCCCAAAACCGTATTGGAGGAGGAGTCCTTCTCCTCCCTAGCGCCGGCGCACCCCTTGAGGGCTTTGCCGTCAAGGCAAGCCCCTCCCCCTCCCTCCTATATATAGTGGTGTTTTAGGGCTGATTTGAGACAACTTTTGCCATGTGCAACTCAACCCTAGACCGCATAGTTCTACCTCTAGATCGGATTTCTGCGGAGCTCGGGTGGAGCCCTGCACGAGTAGATCATCACCACCACTAGCGCGCCGTCACGCTACCGGAGAACTCATCTACTTCTCCATCTTGCTTGCTGGATCAAGAAGGCCGAGATCATCATCGAGCTATACGTGTGCTGAACGCGAAGGTGTCGTCCGTTCGGCACTAGATCGGAACGGATCGTGGGACAGATCGCGGGACGGTTCGTGGGACAGTTCGAGGGATGTGAAGACGTTCCACTACATCAACCACATTTCTTAACGCTTCCTGTTGTGCGATCTACAAGGGTACGTAGATCCAAATCTCCTCTCGTAGATGGACATCACCATGATAGGTCTTCGTGTGCGTAGGAAATTTTTTGTTTCCCATGCAACGTTCCCCAACAGTGGCATCATGAGCTAGGTTCATGCGTAGATGTTATCTCGAGTAGAACACAAAAGGTTTTTTGGACGGTGATGTTTGATTTGCTTCCCTCCTTAGTCTTTTCTCGATTCGGCGGTATTGTTGGATTGAAGCGGCCCGGACCGACATAAGTCGTACGCTTACGAGAGACTGAATTCATCGATTGACATGCAACCTCATTGCATAAATATGACTGGCGGGTGTCAGTTTCTTCAACTTTCGTTGAATTGGTTTTGACCGAGGCGGTCCTTGGATAGGTTAAATAGCAATTTGCACATCTTCGTTGTGGTTTTTGCGTAAGTAAGATGCGATCATACTAGATACCCATAGTAGCCACGTAAAACATGCAACAACAAATTAGAGGACGTCTAACTTGTTTTTGCAGGGTATGCTTGTGATATGATTTGGCCAATAACTTGTTTTTGCGGGGTATGCTTGTGATATGATATGGCCAATGACGTGACGTCGATGCTACGGCAACCGGCAGGAGCCATAGGGTTGTCTTTAAACCAACGTTTGTGTTTGCAGATGCGTTTACTATATTGCTAGGAAGTAGCTTTAGTAGTAATAGCATAAGTAGCACGACAACCTCGATGGCGACACGTTGATGGAGATCATGATGATGGAGACCATGGTGTGGCGCCGGTGACAAGAAGATCATGTCGGTGCTTTGGTGATGGAGATCAAGAAGCACAAGATGATGGCCATATCATGTCACTTATGAATTGCATGTGATGTTAATCCTTTTATGCACCTTATTTTGCTTAGAATGATGGTAGCATTATGAGGTGATCTCTCACTAAAATTTTAAGACGAAATTGTGCTCTCCCCGACTATGCACCATTGCTACAGTTCGTTGTTTCGAGACACCACGTGATGATCGGGTGTGATAGACTCAACGTTCACATACAATGGGTGCAAAACAGTTGCACATGCAGAACACTCGGGTTAAGCTTGACGAGCCTAGCATGTGCAGACATGGCCTCAGAACACATGAGACCAAAAGGTCGAGCATGAATCGTATAGTTGATTTGATTAGCATAGACATGCTTACCACTGAAACTATTCTCAACTCACGTGATGATCGGACTTGAGTTAGTGAATTTGGATCATGAACCAGTCAAGTGACTAGAGAGATGTACTTTTTGAGTGGGAGTTTAGCAAGTAATTTGATTAGTTGAACTCTAATTATCTCGAACATAGTCTAAGTCCACTTTGAAATATTTGTGTTGTAGATCAATGCCTCACGCGACAATCACCCTGAATTTTAATACGTTCCTAGAGAAAGCTAAGTTGAAAGATGATGGAAGCTACTTTGTAGACTGGGCTCGTAATCTTAAGTTGCTCCTGCAAGTTGGGAAGAAGGATTATGTCCTTAATGCTACGCTAGGAGATGAACCACCTGCTATGGCTGACCAAGATATTAGGAACACTTGGTTAACACGTAAGGAGGACTACTCAGTAGTTCAATGTGCAGTCTTCTATGGCTTAGAGTCGGGACTTCAATGTCGCTTTGAGCGTCATGGAGCATTTGAGATGTTTCAGGAGTTGAAGTTTATCTTTCAGAAGAACGCCCGTATCGAGAGGTATGAGACCTGCGATAAATTCTATGCTTGCAAGATGGAGGAGAATTCGTCTGTCACCGAACATGTGCTCAAAATGTCTGGGTACTCAAACCGTCTAGCTGAGGTGGGGATTGAACTCCCACAAGAGGCTATCGCTGATAGAATTCTTCAATCACTGCCACCAAGCTACAAGAGCTTTGTGTTGAATTATAAAATGCAAGGGATGAACAAGTCACCTGGCGAGTTATTCGCGATGCTGAAAGTCACAGAGTTAGAACTCCGTAAAGAGCATCAAGTGTTGATGGTGAATAAGACCACTAGTTTCAAGAAAAACGACAAAGGCAAGAAGGGTAATTCCAAGAAGAGCGGCAAGCCTGTTGCCAATCCGACGAAGATTAAATCAGGTAGATTCGATATACATGTTATTGATGTGTACTTAACCAACTCTCGTAGTAGTGCATGAGTATTTGATACTGGTTCTATTGCTCATATTTGCAACTCGAAACAGGAACTGGGGAATAAACGAACGCTGGCGAAAGATGAAGCGACGATGCGCGTGGGAAATGGTTCCAAAGTTGATGCAATCGCCGTCGGCACAGTTTCACTTCAGTTACCATGAGGATTAGTTATGAACTTAAATAATTGTTATTTAGTGCCTGCGTTAAGCATGAACATTATATATGGATCTTGTTTATTGCGATACGGTTACTCGTTTAAGTCAGAGAATAATGGTTGTTCTATTTCTATGAGTAATATCTTTTATGGTCATGCACCCAATGTGAGAGGATTGTTCATATTGAATCTTGATAGCGATGATACACATATACATAACATTGAGACCAAAAGAGTTAGAGTTAACAATGATAGCACCATGTTTTTATGGCACTGCCGCTTAGGTCATATTGGTGTAAAGCGCATGAAGAAACTCCATTCCGATGGACTTTTGGAGTCACCTGACTTTGATTCACTTGACACGTGTGAACCATGACTCATGGGCAAGATGACTAAGACTCCGTTCTCCGGAACAATGGAGCATGCAAGTGACTTATTGGAAGCCATACATACCGAAGTGTGCGGTCCGATGAGTGTGGAGGCGCGCGGTGGATATCGTTATTTTCTCACCTTCACTAACGATTTGAGTAGATATGGTTATGTCTACTTGATGAAGCACAAGTCTAAAATGTTTGAGAAGTTCAAGCAATTTCAGAGTGAAGTTGAAAATCATCGTAACAAGAAGATCAAGTTCCTACGGTCTGATCGTGGGGGTGAATATCTGAGTTTCGAGTTTGGTGCTCACTTGAGACAATGTGGAATTGTTTCACAATTGACACCGCCTGGAACACCATAGCGTAATGGTGTGTCCGAACGTCGTAATCGTACTTTATTAGAGATGGTGCGATCTATGATGTCTCTTACAGATTTGCCGTTATCGTTTTGGGGTTATGCATTATAGACAGCTGCATTCACTTTAAATAGGGAACCATCAAAATTCGTTGAGACGACACCATACGAACTGTGGTATGGTAAAATACCAAAGTTGTCATTTCTTAAAGTTTGGGGATGTGATGCTTATGTCAAAAAGCTTCAGCCTGAAAATCTGGAACCCAAAGCGGAAAAGTGCGTCTTCATAGGTTACCCAAAAGAGACAGTTGGATATACCTTCTATCTCAAATCCGAGGGCAAAGTGTTTGTTGCTAAGAACGGAGCTTTTCTCGAGAAGGAGTTTCTCTCGAGAGAATTGAGTGGAGGAAGATAGAACTTGATGAGGTTGTCGAACCTCTCATCCCTCTGGATGGTGGGGCAGGGCAAGGGGAAACCCCTGTCGTTGCGACGCCGGTTGAGGAGGTCGACAAGTTCGGATCAAGTTCCTATCGGACCTCGCAGGTCGACAAGATCACGCACTGCTCCTGAGTGGTACGGTAATCGTGTCTTAACAATTATGTTGTTAGACAACAATGAACCTGCGAATTATGAAGAAGCAATGGTGGGCCCGGATTCCAACTAATGGCTGGAGGCCATGAAGTCCGAGATAGGATTCATGTACGAGAACAAAGTGTGGACTTTGGAAGTACCACCTGAAGGCCGCAAGGCTATTCAGAACAATTGGATCTTTAAGAAGAAGACGGACGCAAACGGTAGTGTGACCATTTATAAAGCTTGACTTCTGGCAAAGGGTTTTTCACAAGTTCAAGGAGTTGACTACGATAAGACGTTCTCACCGATAGCGATGCTTAAGTCCGTCCGAATCATGTTAGCAATAGCTGCATTTTTCGATTATGAAATCTGGCACATGGATGTCAAAGCGGCGTTCCTTAACGGTTTTCTTAAGGAAGAGTTGTATATGATGCAACCCGAAGGTTTTGTCGATCCAAAGAATGCTAACAAAGTGTGCAAGCTCCAGCGATCCATTTATGGACTGCTGCAAGAATCTCGGAGTTGGAATAAGCGCTTTGATGAGGTGATCAAAGCATTTAGGTTTATACAAGTGGTTGGAGAATCTTGTATTTACAAGAAAGTGAGTGGGAGCTCTGTGGCATTTCCAATATTATATGTGGATGACATATTGCTGATTGGAAACAACGTGGAGCTTTTGGAGAGCATAAAGGATTACTTGAATAAAAGTTTCTCTATGAAGGACCTAGGAGAAGCTGCTTACATTCTAGGCATTAAGATCTATAGGGATAGATCGAGACGCCTGATAGGACTTTCACAAAGCACATACCTTGATAAAGTTTTGAAGGAGTTCAAAATGGATCAGTCCAAGAAAGGTTCTTGCCAGTATTACAAGGTATAAAATTGAGTAAGACTCAGTGCCCAACAACTGCGGAAGATAGAGAAGAAATGAGTTCCGTCCCCTACGCTTCAGCCGTAGGATCTATCATGTATGCAATGTTGTGCACTAGACCAGACGTCAACTTGGCCATAAGTATGACAGGTAGGTTTCAGAGTAATCCAGGAGTGGATCACTGGACGGCGATCAAGAATATTCTGAAGTACCTGAAAAGGACTAAGGAAATGTTTCTCGTTTATGGAGGTGACAAAGAGCTCGTCGTAAAAGGTTACGTCGACGCAAGTTCTAACACCGATCCAGATGACTCTAAGTAGCAAACCGGATACATATTTATTATTAATGGGGGTGCAGTAAGCTGGTGCAGTTCCAAGCAGAGCGTCGTAGCAGATTCTACATGTGAAGCGGAGTACATGGCTGCCTCGGAGGCAGCAAAGGAGGGTGTCTAGATGAAGCAGTTCATGACAGATCTTGAAGTTGTGCCGAGCGCACTAAATCCATTTACTCTGTTATGTGACAACACTGGTGCCGTTGCCTTAGCAAAGGAACCAAGGTTTCCCAAGAAGACCAGACACATCAAACGACGCTTCAACCTCATCCGCGACTACGTCGAAGGAGAGGACGTGAATATTTGCAAAGTGCACACAGATCTAAATATAGCAGACCCGCTGACTAAACCTGTTCCACTGGAAAAACATGATCAACACCAGAACTACATGGGTGTTCGATTTATTACAATGTAAATCACATGGCGATGTGAGGACTAGATTATGACTCTAGTGCAAGTGGGAGACTGTTGGAAATATGCCCTAGAGGCAATGATAAATAGTTATTATTATATTTCCTGTTTAAATATAATCATTTATTATCCATGGTATAATTGTATTGAATGAAAACATAGATACATGTGTGGATACATAGACAAAACAATGTCCCTAGCAAGCCTCTAGTTGGCTAGCCAGTTGATCAATGATAGTCAAGGTTTTCTGGCTATATGCAAGTGTTGTCACATGATAACTGGAGCACATCATTAGGAGAATCATGTGATGGACTAGACCCAAACTATGAACGTAGCATATTGATCGCGTCGTTTTATTGCTATTGGTTTCTACGTGTCAAGTATTTGTTCCTATGACCATGAGATCATATAACTCACTGGCACCGGAGGAATATCTTGTGTGCATCAAACGTCACAACGTAACCGGGTGACTATAAAGGTGCTCTATGCTACTGCAACAAAAGGCCTTCTAATGGCGCCAGAAATAGGCTCGTTGACGGGAGAATACTTGACTTAATCCTTGTGTTGTGGCTACGCCTTAAGGGACTTCTTAGGCAAGTATCCAAAGGATTTCCCCCGTGGCCTTGGAGCCTTGTGTTGGTGTTCCCTCGAAGCGGAAAGGGTGATGTAGCGTAGCGGTGGTAAGTATTTCCCTCAGTTTGTGAACCAAGGTATCGAACCAGTGGAGGAGTATAACAAGAGCCTGCACAAACACAAAGAGCTTGCTCCCAACGCTATGAAGGGGTTGTCAATCCCTTATAGATTGTTTGCCAAGTGAGAACTGAAAGCAACAAAGTAACAAAGCAAAGTAAAAGCAGAGGTGTAAACGATGGATGTGAATAGACCCGGGGGCCGTAGTGTTTAGTAGTGGTTTCTTTCATGAAAGCAAGTAAACGGTGGGTGAACAAATTACTGTCGAGCAATTGATAGAACCGCGCAAAGTCGTGACGATATCTATGGCAATGATTATATCTGTATGCATCACGTCCAAAACAAGTAGACCGATACTTTCTGCATCTACTACTATTACCCCACACACTCGACCGCGATCCAGCATGCATCTAGTGTATTAAGTCCATAAGAACAGAGTAACGCCTTAAGCAAGATGACATGATGTAGAGGGATAATCTCAAACCAATGATGAAAACCCCATCTTGTTACCCTTGATGGCAACTACTTGATGTGTGCCTTGCTGCCCCTACTGTCACTGGGAAAGGTCACCACATGGTAGAACCCAAAACCAAGCACTTCTCCCATTGCAAGAATCATAGATCTAGTTGGCCAAACAAAACCCAAGACTCAGAGAGTCTTACAAGGATATCAAATCATGCATATAAGAAATCAGCAAAGACTCAAATATATATCATAGATAATCTGATCACAAATCCACAATTCATCGGATCTCGACAAACACACCGCCAAAGAAGATTACATCGAATAGATCTCCATGAAGATCATGGAGAACTTTGTATTGAAGATCCAAGAGAGAGAAGAAGCCATCTAGCTACTAACTACGGACCCGTAGGTCTGAAGTGAACTACTCACGAGTCATTGGAGGGGCGATGATGATGATGAAAAAGCCCTCCAACTCCGAAGTCCCCTCCGACAGGGTGCCGGGAAGGGTCTCCAGATGAGATCTCGCAGAAACGGAAGCTTGCGGCGGCGGAAAAGTATTTTCGAGGCTCCCCTTATTTTTTGCTGAATTTTTGGGAATATATAGGCCAAGGATCTAGGTCAAGGGGCGGCCAGGGAGGCCACAAGCCCTGACCCCACCGCCTCCCCCTGGTGGCGGAGTGGGAGCTTGTGGGCTCCCTAGATCCCACCTGGCTTGGCCCAGAGGCCCCCTGATCTTCTTCCGTTCGGGAAAAAAATCATTTCGAAGTTTTTATTCCGTTTGGACTCCGTTCCAAAATCAGATCTAAAAAGAGTCAAAAACACAGAAAAATAGGAACTGGCACTTGGCACTGAATTAATAAGTTAGTCCCAAAAATATATAAAAAAGGTACATAAAACATCCAAAGATGACAAGATAACAGCGTAAAACCATCAAAATTATAGATACGTTTGAGATGTATCAAGCATCCCCAAGCTTAACTCCTGCTCGTCCACGAGTAGGGAAGTGATAAAGAATGAATTTTTGATGCTTTCATGCTACCTAGCATAGGTGTCCTTGTAATTCCTCTTATGTGACGTGAATGTTCAGATACATTAGATTCAAAACTATAGTTTGCTATTGATGTGGAAACAATAATAATTCAAGCAAACTAGCAAGGTAATCATGAACTTTCAAAATAACAAGGCCAAAAGAAAGTTATCCCTACAAAAGCATATAGTCTGGCTATGCTCTATCATCATTGCACAACGAATTTAAATCATGCACAACCCCGGTATTGGCCAAGTAATTGTTTCACACCTTTACTTTCTCAAACCTTTTCAACTCTCACGCAATACATGAGCGTGAGCCATGGTTATAGCACTATAGATGGTGTGGAGTATGGTGGAGGTTGCAAGACAAAAATGGAGAAGATAGTCACATTAACTAGGCATATCAATGAGCTGTGGAGATGCTCATCAATAGATATCAATGTTAATGAGTAGGGATTGCCATACAAATGATGCACTAGAGCTAAGAGTATGTGAAAGCTCTTCAAGGAAACTAGTGGGTGTGCATTCAACTTGCTTGCTCACGAAGACCTAAGGCAATTTTGAGGAAGCCTCTCATTGGAATATACAAGCCAAGTTATATAATGAAAATTCCCCACTAGCTATATGGTGGTGACAAAAAGAGAGACTCTCAATCATGAAGATCATGGTGCTTAATATGCACAAGTGTGGAAAAAGTGGTAGCATTGTCCCTTCTCTCTTTTTCTCTCATCTCTTTTTATTTTGGTGGGCTTCTTTGGCCTCTTTTTTATTTTTATTTTATTTTGGTGGGCTTCTTTGGCCTGTTTTATTTCCTCACATGGGACAATGCTCCATTAATGATGAACATCACACTTTCAACTCAAAACTTAGAGCAACTATGACTCTATATGGAATGCCTTCGGTAGTGTACCGTGGCAATGATCTAGCATGGCATAGACATCAATGGAAACATCATGCTAGCTATCTTATGATCATGCAATGGCAATGTAGACGTGGTGGCACATGTCATGGTGGTAGTTGCATGACAATATATCTCGGAATGACTTTGAAAAAGCCATTGTAGGTAGGTATGGTGGCTGTTTTGAGGGAGGCTAATGGTGGGTTTTGTGCACCGGCGAAAGTTGCACGGCACTAAGAAGATAGTGATGGTGGTAGGTGAAAGTGCATCTAAACCATGGACTCAAAATTAGTCATGAAGAACTCATATACTTGTTGCAAAAGTTTTATTAGTAATCGAAACAAAGCATTCAGCGCATACTCCTAGGGGAAGGGTTGGTAGGTATAAACCATCGCGCGATCCCGACCGCCACGCAAAGGATGACAATCAATATACTAATCATGCTCAGATTTCATCACATAGCGGTTCACCATACGTGCATGCTACGGGAATCACTAACTTCAACACAAGTATTTCTAGATCCACAACACCTTACTAGCATTACTTCAATAATACCGTTACCACAACTAAAAACTAATTGAGATGAATCAAACTTCTCTAACTATTCAATGCACATGAAGGTGGAAGTTTTCGTATCCCTTTGGATAACTACCCCTATTGAGACTACTTTCAAAGCATAGATCAACTACCAAGCCACGCACCGCTGCGCTCTAAAAGATATAAGTGAAGCACATAGAGCAAAAGTATCTAGCTCAAAAGATATAAGTGAAGCACATGTGAGCTGAATTGTCTACCAAAAGATATAAGTGATGCTCGACAAAATCACGGTGTGTGCATGTCTCTCTATCTAGGTGTGCAGCAAGGATGATTGTGACACACAAAAATAAAAGACTCCTATGATACAAGACGCTCCAAGCAAAAACACATAACATGTGGTGAATAAAAATATAGCCCCAAGTAACGTTACCGATGGATTGAAGACGAGAGAGGGGATGCCTTCCCGGGGCATCCCCAAGCTCAGGCTGTTACGGCATCCTTGAATCTCTTGGGGTGCCTTGGGCATCCCCAAGCTTGAGCTCTTGCCACTCTTTATCTTTTTGTCCATAAGAACTTCACCCAAAACTTGAAAACTTCACAACACGAAACTTAAACAGAAACTCGTGATAACATTAGTACAAGAAAGCAAACCACCACTTCCTTAGGTACTGTAGAAAACTTAAATTCTACTTGTTCTGATGTTGGCTTACTGTACTTTCAATCTTCCATGGCTAATACCCCCCGATACTATCCATAGTTTCATCAAAATAAGCAACCAACACAACAAAATAGAATCTGTTAACAACAGACCAGTCCGTAGAAATCTGTATATTTCGTATACCTCTGGTACGTTTTCTGAAAAATTACGACATTCTGAAGAATTTGCGTAGCAATCAACAGCAAAAAGAATCAACTCAAAAGCTCTTACAGAAAAAAATGAAAATTCTTTTCGTGAGCAGAAAGTTTCTGTCTTTTCCAGCATGACCAAACGATCATGCCCAAGACTAATCGTAACGGTTTTGCTTGGCACAAACGCAAAAAGAAACACAAAAAACACAATCATAATAGAATTATGAAAGTGTGGAAAACACAAAACAGAAGGAAAATGGATAGATTCGTTGGGTTGCCTCCCAACAAGCGTTATTGTTTAACGCCCTTAGCTAGGCATCAATGATGCTCACACAAAAGACAAGAGTTGAAGCACAACGGGAGCATCATAAAGCATGTGAAAATCACATCTAAGTCTAACATACTTCCTATGCATAGGCATTTTATAGGAAAACAGACTGTGAAGACAACCAATAATTGCCATATGCAAGGAAGAAGAAAGAGACAAAAGCAATCTCCTCATAACGAGAGGTAATTTGGTAACATGAAAGTTTCTACCAAAATATTTTCCTCTCTCAAAGCAATTACATGTGGGATCATATTCGAATTCCACAATGTAAGTATCACATAGGATATTCTTTTCATGATCCACATGCATGCAAAGTTGACGCTCTTCAAAAATAGTGGGAATATCATCAACTAAAGTCATGACTTCTCCAAACCCACTTTCAATAATATTGCAAATATCATATTCATCATGAGGCTTAAACAAATTTTCAAGATCATAAGAAAGATCATCACCCCAATCATGATTATTACAACAAGTAGGGGACATAGCAAAACTAGCATCCACAAGATTAGGGTTTTGCACATTTTTAGCATGATTGTCTACATAGTTCTCGAACCCGCAGGGTGTGCACACTTAAGGTTCGGCGATGTTTTAGTATAGTTGAGTTATATGTGTGGTTACCGAATGTTGTTCGGAGTCCCGGATGAGATCACGGCCATCACGAGGGTTTCTGGAATTGCTCACCAGGCGGCTCGGAGCCCTCCGACTCCAACGCTTCCTCCGAACCTTCGGAGGCGGCGACTCGTGACTCTATCTCCCCCTCATCCTCAATTTCAGAGGGGTCCGACATCTCCATGTCAGCAGTTGGCGAGTCGAGCGCTTACAGGATCTCGAACAGCTAAGCAATGGATTCGATAGTCGGCTCAAAAAAGAGAACAGTGAGTTCAAAAGATAAACGAAACAAGATTTGGGAAGATACTTACCACTGGAGCCGGATGGGCTCGGTCGTCAGGGGTCATTCCCCATTCCCAACCTCCGCCTTCGTCCATGTTGATGGAGGATATCAAGTTCACATTCTGGGCCACCATGCCGGCTTAGAAGTTCTTGGTGGAGAGCCGGCAAGGGTCGTGCCGGCCGCCCATCTGACAGATCACATGCGGCTGCCTCTGCAGAGGCAGGACCCGATGGGTTATCATGGTGGTGAGAAAGTCGCGGCCCAGGAGGCCGCGAGACTTCATGATCTCGAGCTATGCGCATATCTGCGCCACCTCAGCAATTGGGTTTGGATACGAAGCCTTCCAGTTCCTCCTCACTGTCAGGGGAGCGATGACGAAGAGCGGCAGGTTGAGACCGTCATAGGAGGGGTCAACGTTCTTCACATAGAAGAACCCCCTCTGCCACAGTTTGATGGAGTCCTGGAGCGGCATCTGGGGAAGCCGCACGTCGTCCGGTGATGCACCAGTGCCGCGTCGCACAGGGTCATCGGGCGGGGGCCCGTGAGCTTCTCCGCCTCGGCTTTGTCCATCTTTATGGACTGCTGCTTAAAGAAGAACAACTTTTGCCAGAGGTCGAGGCGGGGCTCAATGCCCAGAAAGCCCTCGCACAGGACGACGTATGCAGCGAGTTGAAGAATGGCGTTAGGCGCCAGGTGGTGCGGCTGCAAGCTGAAGAAGATGAGGAAGTTGGAGAAGAAGTTGCTTGCCAGGAGCCCGAAGCCGCGGTAGAAGTGTTCATCGAACATGACTACTATCACATCCCTAGTTTCTGTTTGAAGTCTAGCAAGATTGTGCTCATGTTTAATATTGCATTTAAAAGTGAAAATAGAAATCAAAGACAAAAACCCTAGCAATTCCATATTCAACCCAATTCAAAATTTTGATAAATCAATGAACTCAAAATGGCCTTCATAAAAGTCCATCATTTTTGATAAATATTGGAAACAACAATTCAGGGGTGGATTTAAAAAAATACATTTTGGCATTTCATTTAAACCACAAAGCCACTTATAATATTCAATTAAGTGGTTTTAAATATTTCTAGTTATCATAAAATGTTGAATATTTTATGTGGGTTTGGAAATATTCCAAATAACACCCCAACATTATTTTCACTATTTTAGAAATAGTTTGGAGCCAAAAATAAAATCAAATACGAGTGAGATATGAATTAACAGAAACAGAAAAGAAAGAAATGGGAAAAGTCTATCTAGCGCTTACCTTGGCTGAGCCCATCTCCCTCGATGTCGTCTTCCTCTTGCCAGCTAGCAGCAGCAGGTGGCCGCCGCTCTCTCCGGCGCGGCCATGCACCTGAGTGCCTGCCTGGCCTCTCCGTCGCGCTGGTCGCGAAGGGATAAGCCCCCGCTTCTAATTCCAGCTCTCTCCCTCTCCTCATTCACCCTCCTTCTTCCCTCTCTCTCGGCCGCCATTAGAGCCGAGCTTGAGCTCGAGCTCGCCGTCTTCCTTGGCCACCTCAAGCCTCCCTGAGCATGCCGTTCGCTCCACCTCATCGAGCACGTCGTCCCTGCCAAAGGAAGCAAGCCCTCGAGCCCTGCACTGACGCCGTCGTCTTCCTCCTCGGATCACCAAAGCTCGCCGCCGTCGTTCTCCCTCTCCAGGTCGTCCCCAAGGCCGCTCTCGACGTCTGTGCAACCCCTGTGATCTCATGATGGTTTCCCCCAATTTTCTCCATCGATCCCGCTCCCTATCGCCCGATTCCACCGGAGCCGATGAGATCCGCTGCGGGAGCTCTTCGCCGATACATCCATTTTGCATCATGTTTTCATGTTGATATTTATCGCTTTTTGGGCTGTCATTTTACTTCATGGTACAACACTTATGCCTTTTCTCGCTTATTTTGCAAAGTTTACATCAAGAGGGAGAATGTCGGCAGCTGGAATTCTGGCCTGAAAAGGGAGCAAGTTTGAGATGCCTATTCTGCGCAACTCCAAAAGCCGTGAAAATCAACGATGATATTTTTTTGGGATTTATAAAAAATACCGGGCCAAAGAAGTGCCGGAGGGGCGCCACCAGGGGGCCACAAGCCTGCTAGGCGCGGCCACCCCCTGGCCACGCCTAGGGGCTTGTGGGCTCCCAGCTAGACCTCTGGATCCCACCTTTTGCTATAAGAAGGGTTTAAGTCTGGAAAAAAATCAAGAGGAGGCTTTTTGGAGGATTCGCCGCCGCCACGAGGCGGAACTTGAGGAGAACCAATCTAGAGCTCCGGCAGGACGATCCTGCCGGGGAAACTTCCCTCCCAGAGGGGGAAATCGTCGCCATCGTCATCACCAACACTCCTCTCATCGGAGGGGACTCATCACCATCAACATCTTCATCAGCACAATCTCATCTCCAAACCCTAGTTCATCTCTTGTAACCAATCTCCGTCTCCCGACTCCGATTAGTACTTGTAAGGTTGCTAGTAGTGTTAATTACTCTTTGTAGTTGATGCTAGTTGGATTACTTGGTGGAAGAGTTTATGTTCAGATCCTTGATGCTACTCATTACCTCTCTGGTCATGAATATGATTATGCTTTGTGAGTAGTTAGTTTTGTTCCTGAGGACATGGGATTAGTCTTGCTATAAGTAGTCATGTGAATTTGGTATTCGTTCGATATTTTGATGTGTTGTATGTTATTTTTCCTCTAGTGGTTTTATGTGAACGTCGAATACATAACACTTCACCATTATTTGGGCCTAGAGGAAGGCATTGGGAAGTAGTAATTAGATGATGGGTTGCTAGAGTGACAGAAGCTTAAACCCTAGTTTATGCGTTGCTTCGTAAGGGGCTGATTTGGATCCACTAGTTTAATGCTATGGTTAGACTTTGTCTTAATTCTTCTTTCGTAGTTGCGGATGCTTGCGAGAGGGGTTAATCATAAGTGGGATGCTTGTCCAAGTAAGGGTAGTACCCAAGCGCCGGTCCACCCACATATCAAGTTATCAAAGTAACGAACGCGAATCATATGAACATGATGAAAACTAGCTTGACAGAAATTCCCGTGTGTCCTCGGGAGCGATTTTCCTCCTATAAGACTTTGTCCAGGCTTGTCCCTTGCTACAAAAGGGATTGGACCACTTTGCTGCACCGTTGCTACTTTTGTTACTTGGTGCTTGCTACGAATCATCTCACCACACAACTACTTGGTACCGATAATTTCAGTGCTTGCATATTTTACCTTGCTGAAAACCACTTGTCAGATCCTTCTGCTCCTTGTTGGGTTCGACACTCTTACTTATCGGAAGGACTATGATAGATCCCCTATACTTGTGGGTCATTAGTCGTTGGTGATGTTCCGATGATGGGTTGGTCCATCTGAGACCACCATCAACTTGAGTGCCTCGTGTAGATGCTGTAGGAGCCAAACCCCGACCCTAATGCCCTCTGTTTCGATGATCTTGATGTTGCCCGTTCTCCGGCAGCCGCCGAGCTCGTCGCCGGCGTGATCTCCGGACTTTTCAACCCGTGAGCATAGCAAAAATGAACGTGCAGATTTGTGGCTGTTCCTCTCATGCCATCCGCCACTCATTTGGTCACCGGAGGTGCATTTCCGATGCCCTCCGCCGTCCCTGGAGCCACCGGCGGCTCAACAACGGTGGGTTTGACCCCCAGCACCGGTGGGTTGACTCCCCCGAGCCTATGACAGGTGGGGCCAACCCCTGGTTCAATAAAACTAACTTAAAAAGAATTAAAGAAAATGTTAATTACTAAACAGTCACTGACATGTGGGCTAGCCTCTGTTAACTAACTAATCAACTTAAAGTTTAATTAAAATCTGGCCAGAGTCACTCACTAGTGGGTCCCACTGGTCAGGTTTGACTTTCAATGGCCAGGTTGACCTGCTGATGTCATGCTGATGCAATAATACTATTTCTGTTTTATAATAATTCCAGAATAAGTGCAAAACTTTGGAAATTCATAGAAAATTGAATATAACTCCAAATCTAACAAATAATATATGCAAATTGATCAGAAAAATCCAATGAACACAATGATGCTATTTTCATGCATGACAAACAAAGTTATGAAATAGCATCATGTCAAATCAATTAAATGAATCTGATAAATATAATATTTCAAATAATATTTGAATTTTTGAATTCAAACCAGATTCATACTAAGATTCTGTTAGTCATTCTAAAGTATGCTACCTTTAATTTCATGCCATGATCATGCATCATATTGTTGCATATGAATGTTATTGATTGTCATTATTATTTCGGTAGGCTCTGCCCTTCCGGATACGTCTGAATATCCGATTGACGGATTTAATCCCTCTGCTGAACAACAAGGCAAGCACCCTTTTGATCACCCCAATATAATCCCATGTACCTGCTCCTCCTCCCACTTATTACATTAGGACAAAATATTTCAAATGCTTTACTTCGTAGCTGAACCTATTCATTTGCATGACCTGTCATTGTCACAGTAAATAGCCAAACCTTGTAACCTAGCATATCTGGTAGTTTCTTGAGCTATGATGTGTTTTATCCTACTATGCTTGCTATGCCTAGAGTTGTGTCAGGTCTGTTTCACCTGGGTGATGAACCGGAATATTTGAATGTGTTCTAGTGACAAAGAATAAGTGTGGAACCTGATTTGGTAAAGGTACCGATGAAAATCTATGTAGGAGTACATGGCGGGTTGTTTCATTGGAACTGTCCTTAGGAACTGAGTTCTGTGTATGTAATCCAAGACTAGTTACTACCTAATGCTGGGTCCTAAAATATGACCCCCCTCGACTTATTAATCGCCTAGTACTCGGTCTAGGAGTTGCAAGTAGTTTATGGTGTTTATAGTTATGTTGGAGGTCGTGCATAGTGCTGACCTTAGAGGTGGGATATGATGCGGTAGGCAGTGGCACGGTGTACCAAGTGGCACCCAGATGGTGGGCTTGGGAACCCTGCACACATCGTTTGGGGCCGTAGCGGAAACCTCGGCCGGACTTCCGTGCGGGTTCACACTCAAATAGGCGATAAACCTGGACTAGGTATTAGCGTGGTTAACGGTCGTGGCCGACTCCCTCGCTGGGCTTCCACTTGAAGGTTGCTGAGGTGCATGACGTGCACATGGCGATAAGTGGCGAGAGCGTGTGTGAAGAAGTACACCCCTGCAGGGTTATGATCAATTGGAATAGCCGCGTCCACGGATATGGACTACATGGAGACATATGTTGTTCATAGATAACTTTAATGGCTACTCATAAAAGTATCAAGATAAGTGTGAGTATCATGAATGGCATTTCCGTAGGGAGACAGAAAGGAATCCATGATAGTGTATTGTTGTTAAAACTATTTAAAATTGTAGTTTAGTCTAGCCAAGAGTCAAAGCTGGCTTGTGCTACCTCTTGAGCTTGCGTTGGTTTTTCCCTTGAAGAGGAAAGGGTGATGCAGCACAGTAGCAGTAAGTATTTCCCTCAGTTTGAGAACCAAGGTATCAATCCAGTAGGAGTATCAAGGCAGGTCTCCAAAGTACCTGCACAAAAACAAACAAACTTGCACCCAAGGCTATAAAGGGGTTGTCAATCCCTTCACGATTGATCACAAGGTGAGATCCGAAGGTGGAAAGTGCAACAAAGTGAAAGTGTAAAGCTGAAAATATGAAGTGAAGTAGACCCGGGGGCCATAGTGTTCGCTAGAGGCTTCTCTCATGATAGCAAGTATTACGGTGGGTGAACGAATTACTGTCGAGCAATTGATAGAATCGCGCAAAGTCATGATGATATCTAAGGCAATGATCATACATATAGGCATCACGTCCGAGACAAGTAGACCGATACTTTCTGCATCTACTACTATTACTCCACACATCGACCGCTATCCAACATGCATCTAGTGTATTGAGTTCATAACAAACGGAGTAACGCCTTAAGCAAGATGACATGATGTAGAGGGATAAATTCATGCAATAGATATAAACCCCATCTTTTTACCCTTGATGGCAACAACATGATGCGTGCCTCGCTACCCCTTCTGTCACTGGGTGAGGATACCGCGCGACATGAACCCAAAACAAGCACTTCTCCCATTGCAAGTAATATATATCAAGTTGGCCAAACAAAACCCACAACTCGAAGAGAATTACAAGGATACGAAATCATGAATATAAGAGATCAGAGGAAAGTCAAATAAAATTCATAGATAATCTGATCATAAATCCACAATTCATCGGATCTCGGCAAACACACTGCAAAAGAAGATTACATCGGATAGATCTCCATGAAGATCATGGAGAACTTTGTATTGAAGATCCGAGAGAGAGAAGAATCCATCTAGCTACTAGCTATGACCCGAAGGTCTGTGGTGAACTACTCACGCATCATTGGAGAGGCAATGGTGTTGATGAAGAACCCTCCGTGTTCGAATCCCCCCTCCAGCAGGGCACCAGAACGTGCCCCAGATGGGATCTTGCGGAGACAGAAGCTTGCGACGGCGGAAAAGTATTTTCGTGGCTCTCTCCGTGGTTTCAGATTTTTGGAGAATTTATAGGTGGAATAAGTAGGGCAGGGGAGCCACGGGGAGCTCACAAGCCTGCTAGGCCCGCCCCCCTAGGCCGGGCATGGGTGGCTTGTGACCTCCTCCGAGGTCCCCTGCCTTGGTTCTCAAGTTTCCTGCGTGTCTTCTGTTATGGAAAAAAATCATTCCACATGTTTTATTCCGTTTGGACTCTGTTTAATATTCTTCTCTGAAAAAGGTAAAAAACACGGAAAAAACAGGAACTGGCACTTGGCATGAGTTAATAGATTAGTCCCAAAAAAGATATAAAATAGCATATTCATGCATACAAAACATCCAAAGTTGACAAGATAATAACATGGAACCATCAAAAATTATAGATACGTTGGAGACGTATCAGCTTGCTGCATGAAACACCACAACCGCCTTTGTTGATACCTATGCATGAGCAGATAGATCTGTTCTAAAGTCTTGCTGAGTACTCTTGTACTCATGTTTGCTTAATAATTGTTGCAGAGGATAGCCACGAGCCAACATGTGGGTTCTATCTAGACCTCGATGATGACGAGTAGCTGGTGTCCCAGCTATGACCTGGCCCCTTTCAGAAGGGATCTGTAGATAATCAGGCTTTATGCCTTTTCCTTTCAACTATCTGTACTCAGATAGCTTTTATGCTTGCTACTTCTCAAACAACAGTGCCAGAAATTGACACGTTGACGAAGACTTTCTTGCGTTGGATTTTCCCTCGAAGAGGAAAGGGTGATGCAGCACAGGAGCAGTAAGTATTTCCCTCAGTTTGAGAACCAAGGTATCAATCTAGTAGGAGAATCTCATCAAGTCCATAGTACCTGCACAAACACAAAAGAGCTTGCACCCAACGCTGTAAAGGGGTTGTCAATCCCTTCAATATTGTTTGCAAAGTGAGATCTGAAGGCGGAAAGAGCAACGAAGTAAAAAGTGTAAGGATGAAAATATGATGTGGAGTAGACCCTGAGGGCCATAGTGTTCACTAGAGGCTTCTCTCAAAATAGCAAGTATTACGGTGGGTGAAAAAATTACTATCGAGCAATTGATAGAACCGCGCAAAGTCATGACGATATCTAAGGCAATGATCATACATATAGGCATCACGTCCGAGACTAGTAGACCGGTACTTTCTGCATCTACTACTATTACTCCACACATCGACCGCTATCCAGCATGCATCTAGTGTGTTGAGTTCATGACGAACAGAGTAACGCCTTAAACAAGATGACATAATGTAGAGGGATAATCTCAAACCAATGATGAAAACCCCATCTTTTTACCCTTGATGGCAACAACACGATACGCGCCTCGCTACCCCTTCTGTCACTGGGTGAGGTCACCGCATGGTATGAACCCAAAACCAAGCACTTCTCCCATTTCAAGAATCATAGATCTAGTTGGCCAGAAAAAACCCACAACTCGAAGAGAATTACAAGGATATGAAATCATGCATAAGAGAGATCAGAAGAAACTCAAATAATATTCATAGATAATCTGATCATATCCACAATTCATTGGATCTCGACAAACACACCGCAAAAGAAGATTACATCGGATAGATCTCCATGAAGATCATGGAGAACTTTGTATTGAAGATCCAAGAGAGAGAAGAAGCCATCTAGTTACTAGCTATGGACCCAGAGGTCTATGGTGAACTACTCACGCATCATCGGAGAGGTCATGGTGTTGATGAAGAAGCCCTCCGTGTCCGAATCCCCCCTCCGGCAGGGCACCACAACGTGCCCGAGATGGGATCTTGCAGAGACAGAAGCTTGCGGCGGCGGAAAAGTACTTTCGATGATCTCCTGATTTTTTGTGGAATTTTTGGGGATATATAGGCGCAAACCCTAGGGAAAAGGAGCTCCAGGGTGCCCACAAGCCTGTGGGCCGCGGCCTCCCCCTGGCCGCGGGGTGAGGGCTTGTGGGGCCCCTGGGGCCCCCTGCCTTGGCTCTCAAGTCTCCCGATCTTCTTCCGTTACGGAAAAATTCTTTTCGGGGATTTTATTCCATTTGGACTCCGTTTCAAAATCTCCTCTGAAAGGGGTCAAAAACATGGAAAAACAGGAACTGACACTTGGCACTGAGTTAATAAGTTAGTCCCAAAAAATATATAAAAGGCATGCAAAACATTCAAAGTTTGACAAGATAATAGCATGAAACCATCAAAAAATATAGATACGTTGGAGACAGATCAATGCTTCGCTTGGTTTGTATGACTCTGCTTGTATGACTTGAGTGTCGAGTCGTGTGACCCCTACCTGTATGAACATATTATGCAAGACTCTTCCAAGTATTCTAAATAAATGTTGTGTTGTTGTATGGTTATGTTGTAATTCCATTGTTGTATCTATGCATATCGAGTATGTCATGCGTACGTGTGATGCACTGTGATATGTATGGGATTCGACACCTAGTCGTATGCCCTTAGTAGCTCTGTATATAGAGAAATGCCCCTTTGTGTTTGCACTGAGCAGTGGTAGTTCGCTACTGCTCCAGACACATTGGTTGACCGGCATGTATCCTTCTTAGCTACTGTGTCTGTCCCTACGGGGAAATGTCACGCGGTGTAATGGAGTCCTTGTAGCTTGCTACAACTCATCTACACTCGTTGATGACCGACACCTGCTTTGCTGGGTTATGTATGCCTGTCTCTGTACACTTGAGCCACTTGAGTTTATGACTAGTTATGTCGACCCGGGTTCTTTGACATTGGAATGCTAGCGAAACAAATGCATGCGTGAGTCAAAAGGCGCAAACGGTCCCGACTAAGGTAAGGTGGCAGCCGTGGGGTTTACCGTGCATGAGACCGCAAAGGGATGGAATGTGTTACAGGATGGATTCCTATGGCTTAGGATCGGGGTCCCGACAACTACCTCTCCCTCCCTCGGCGTTCGAGATTTTTCGGCTCCTAGCACCCGCGCCGCCACAACAGATGCGGGAGGCAGCAGGCGGCGATGGCGGAGCGCCTCGATATGGCTGTCGCAGATGTCGCTGCCGTGCCAAGCACTGTTGTGTTGTCCCTTCTTGGGGGCGCTGCTTGATGATACATCCATTTTGCATCATGCTTGCATGCTGATATTTATCGCTTTTTGGGCTGTTATTTCACTTCACGGTAAAATTCTTATGCCTTTTCTCTCTTATTTTGCAAGGTTTACTTGAAGAGGGAGAATGCTGGCAGCTGGAATTTTGGCCTAAAATTGGAGCAAGTTTGAGATACCAATTCTGCGCAACTCCAAACACCGTAAAAATCAACGAGGATTTTTTTTCCGGATTTATAAAAAATACTAGGCCGAAGAAGCGCCAGAGGGGTGCCAGCAGGTGGCCACAAGCCTGCTAGACGCGGCCACCCCCTCGCCGCGCCTAGGGGGCTTGTGGGCACCCAGCTGGCCCTCTGCCCCCCTCTTCTGCTATAAGAAGGGTTTCGTCCGGGAAAAAACCAAGAGGAGGCTTTTTCGATGATTCGCCGCCGCCACGAGGCAGAACTTGAGCAGAACTAATCTAGAGCTCCGACAGGGCGATGCTGTCGGGGAAACTTCCCTCCCGGAGGGGGAAATCTTCGCCATCGTCATCACCAACACTCCTCTCATCAGAGGGGACTCTTCACCATCAACATCTTCATCAGCACCATCTCATCTCCAAACCCTAGTTCATCTCTTGTAACCAATCTCCGTCTCGCGACTCCGATTGGTACTTGTAAGGTTGCCAGTAGTGTTAATTATTCTTTGTAGTTGATGCTAGTTGGATTACTTGGTGGAAGAGTTTATGTTCAGATCCTTGATGCTACTCATTACCCCTCTGGTCATGAATATTATTATGATTTGTGATTAGTTACTTTTGTTCCTGAGGACATGGGATAAGTCATGCTAATAATAGTCATGTGAGTTTGGTATTCGTTCGATATTTTGATGTGTTGTATGTTGTTTTTCCTCTAGTGGTGTTATGTGAACGTCGACTACATAACACTTCACCATTATTTGGGCCTAGAGTAAGGCATTGGGAAGTAGTAAGTAGATGATGGGTTGCTAGAGTGACACAAGCTTAAACCCTAGTTTATGCGTTGCTTCGTAAGGGGCTGATTTGGATCCACTAGTTTAATGTTATGGTTAGACTTTGTCTTAATTCTTCTTTAGTAGTTGCGGATGATTGCGAGAGGGGTTAATCATAAGTGGGATGCTTGTCCAAGTAAGGGCAGTAGCCAAGCACTGGTCCACCCACATATCAAACTATCAAAATAACGAACACGAATCATATGAACATGATGAAAACTAGTATGACAAAAATTCCCGTGTGTCCTCGGGAGCGTTTTTCCTCCTATAAGACTTTGTCCAGGCTTGTCCCTTGCTACAAAACGGATTGGGCCACTTTGCTGCACTGTTGCTACTTTTGTTACTTTTTGCTTGTTACGAATCATCTCACCACACAACTACTTGTTACCGATAATTTCAGTGCTTGCAGATTTTACCTTGCTGAAAACCAGTTGTTAGATCCTTCTGCTCCTTGTTGGGTTCGACACTCTTACTTATCGAAAGGACTACGATTGATCCCCTATACTTGTGGGTCATCAATACTCTTTTCTGGCACCGTTGCCGGGGAGTGAAGTGCCTTTGGTAAGTGGAACTTGGCAAGGAAACATTCATATAGTGTGCTGAAATTTATTGTCACTTGTCACTATGGATACTAATCCTTTGAGGGGCTTGTTCGGGGTATATTCACCTTGAACGGAAGCACAAATAGTTGCTCCCCAACCTGCTGCACCTACTGAAAATATTTGCTTCGAATTTCCTTCGGGTATGGTTGAGAAACTACTGGCTAATCCTTTTACAGGAGATGGAACATCACATCCAGACTTGCATCTAATCTATGTAGATGAAGTTTGTGGTTTATTTAAGCTTGCAGGTTTGCCCGAGGATGAGGTCAAGAAGAAGGTATTTCCTTTATCTTTGAAGGATAAGGCGTTGACATGGTATAGGCTATGTGATGATACTGGATCATGGAACTACAATCGGTTGAAATCGGAATTTCATCAAAATTTTTATCCTATGCACTTAGTACATCGTGATCGGAATTAAATTTATAATTTTTGGCCTCGTGACAGAGAAATCATTGCTCAAGCTTGGGGAGGCTTAAATCAATGTTATATTCATGCCCCAACCATGAGCTCTCGAGAGAAATTATCATTCAGAACTTCTATGCTCGGCTTTCTCATGATGATCGCACCATACTTGACACTTCTTGTACCGGTTCTTTTATGAAGAGAGATATTGACTTCAAATGGAATTTATTGGAGAGAATTAAACGCAACTCTGAAGATTGGGAGCTTGAGGAAGGTAAGGAGTCAGGTATGAATTTCAAGTTTAATTGCGTTAAATCCTTTGTTGAAACAAATATCTTTAGTGATTTTAGCGCTAAGTATGGACTTGACTCTGAGATAGTAGCTTCATTATGTGAATCATTTGCTGTTCATATTGATCTCCCCAAAGAGAAGTGGTTTAAATATCATCCTCCTTTAGAAGTCAATGTAGTTAAACCCAATCCAGTTAAAGAGAAAGTCATTGCCTATAATGATCCTATTGTTCCAAGTGCTTACATTGAGAAACCACCTTTCCCTGTTAGGATGAAGGATCATTCTAAAGCTTCAACTGTGATACGTAGAGGCTACATTAGAACACCTACACCCCCTGAGAAAATTAGAGTTGAACCTAGCATTGCTATTATCAAAGATCTTCTATCCGACGATGTTGAGGGACATAATATTCACTTCTGTGAAGATGCTGCTAGAATTTCTAAACCTCACGCTAGAGATAAACATAGGCGTGTTGTTGGCACGCCTGTTGTTTCTGTTAACACAAGAGATCATTGCTATCATGGTTTATGTGATGTGGGTGCTAGTGTTAGTGCAATACCTCAATCCTTGTATGATGAAATCAATGATAAGATTGCACCTGTTGAGATAGAGCCTATTGATGTCACTATTCAGCTTGCCAATAGAGATACTATGTGCCATGTGGGAATTGTTAGGGATGTTGAAGTCTTGTGTGGTAAAACGAAGTATCCTGCTAATTTCCTCGTTCTTGCTACCGCACAAGATAGCTTTTGAAGTCTTGTATCAATGCTCATATTGATTGTGAGAAGCAAACTGTCACTGTTGTCTTTGAAGGTGTGTCACATGAGTTCAATTTCTCCAAGTTTGGTAGACAACCTCATGAAAAGGAGTTGCCTAGTAAGGATGAAACTATTGCCTTAGCTTCTATTGCCGCGCCTCCTACTAATCCCTTAGAGCAATACTTGCTTGAGCATGGAAATGATATGCATATGGATGAAAGGGATGAGATAGATAGAGTTGTCTTAGAACAATATCCTATCCTTAAGAATAATTTGCCTGTTGAACTGCTTGGGGATCCACCCCCACCAAAGGGTGATCCTATGTTCGAGCTTAAACAGTTGCCTGATACTCTTAAGTATGCTTATCTTGATGAGAAAGCGATATATCCTGTCATAATTAGTGCTAGCCTCTCAGAGCATGAAGAAAAGAAGTTACTAAAAACTCTAAGGAAGCACCGTGCTGCTATTGGATATACTCTTGATGATCTTAAGGGCATTAGTCCCACTATATGCTAGCACAAGATTAAAACTAATCCTGATTTCAAACCAGTTGTTGATCATCAAAGGAGATTAAATCCTAAGATGAAAGAAGTAGTGAGAAAAGAAATACTAAAGCTCCTGGAAGCAGGTATTATCTATCTTGTTGCTCACAGTAATTGGGTGAGTCCGGTGCATTGCGTCCCTAAGAAGGGAGGCATTACCGTTGTCCCTAATGATAACGATGAATTGATCCCACAGAGGATTATTACTGGCTATAGGATGGTGATCGATTTTAGGAAATTTCATAAAGCCACTAGGAAAGATCATTACCCTTTGCCTTTTATCGACCAAATGCTAGAAAGACTGGTTTCTAGACACTTCTGCTTTCTAGACGGTTATTCTGGTTTCTCCCAAATACGAGTTGCACAATCTGATCAGGAGAAAACCACTTTCACCTGCCCTTTCGGTACCTTTGCTTATAGACGTATGCCTTTTGGCTTATGTAATGCGCCTGCCACCTTTGAAAGATGTATGATGGCTATATTATCTGACTTTTGTGAAAAGATTGTTGAGGTTTTCATGGATGATTTCTCCGTTTACGGGTCCTCCTTTGATGATTGCCTTAGCAACCTTGATAGAGTCTTGCAGAGATGTAAAGACACCAATCTTTTCTTGAATTGGGAGAAGTGCCACTTTATGGTTAATGAAGGCATCGTCTTAGGACATAAATTTTTTGAAAGAGGTATTGAAGTCGATAAGGCTAAGGTTGATGCGATCGAGAAAATGCCATACCCCACAGATATCAAATGTATAAGAAGTTTCCTTGGTCATGCTGGTTTCTATAGAAGGTTCATTAAAGACTTCTCTAAGATTTCTAGGCCTCTTACCAATCTCTTGCAAAAGGATATTCCTTTTGTCTTTTACGATGATTGTGAGGAAGCTATCGAAATACTTAAGAGAGCTTTGATAACTTCACCTATTGTTCAACCACCTGATTGGAACTTACCTTTTGAAATCATGTGTGATGCTAGTGATTATGCTGTTGGTGCTGTCCTAGGGCAAAGAGTTGATAAGAAGTTGAATGTTATTCACTATGCTAGTAAAACTCTAGAAAGTGCCCAAAGAAACTATGCCACTACGGAGAAAGAATTTTTAGCAGTTGTGTTTGCATGTGAAAAGTTTAGGTCTTACATAGTTGATTCCAAAGTCATTATTCACACTGATCACGCTACTATTAAGTACCTCATGGAGAAGAAGGACGCTAAACCTAGACTTATCAGATGGGTTCTCTTGCTATAGGAATTTGATTTGCACATTGTCGATAGGAAGGGTGCTCATAACCCAGTAGCAGATAACTTGTCTAGGTTAGAGAACGTTCTTGATGACCCACAACCTATTGATGATAGCTTTCTCGATGAGCAACTGAATGTCATCAATACTTCACGTAGTGCACTGTGGTATGATGATTATGCAAACTATATTGTTGCCAAATACATACCACCTAGTTTCACGTACCAGCAAAAGAAGAAATTCTTCTTTGACTTGAGACATTACTTCTGGGATGATCCTCACCTTTATAAGGAAGGAGTAGATGGTGTTATTAGACGTTGTGTACCTGAACATGAACAGGGACAGATCTTACAGAAGTGTCACTCCGAGGCCTACGGAGGACACCATGCGGGAGATAGAACTTCACACAAGGTATTGCAATAAGGTTTCTATTGGCCCACTCTCTTCAAGGATGCCCGTAAGTTTGTCTTGTCTTGTGACGAATGTCAAAGAGTAGGTAATATCGGTAAACGTCAGGAAATGCCTATGAACTATTCACTCGTTATTGAACCATTTGATGTTTGGGGCTTTGATTATATGGGACCTTTTCCAAAATCCAACGGGTATACTCACATCTTAGTTGCTATTGATTACGTCGCTAAGTGGGTAGAAGCTATCCCCACTAGTAGTGCTGATCACAACACCTCTATCAGGGTGCTTAAAGAAGTCATCTTCCCTAGATTTAGAGTCCCTAGATATCTAATGACCGACGGTGGTTCACATTTCATTCATGGTGCTTTCCGTAAAATGCTTGCTAAGTACGATGTCAACCATAGAATTGCGTCTCCCTATCACCCTCAATCCAGTGGTAAAGTAGAGCTAAGCAATAGAGAAATTAAACTAATTCTGCAAAAGACTGTCAACAGGTCTAGAAAGAATTGGTCTAAGAAGCTCGATGATACACTGTGGGCTTATAGTACTGCCTATAAGAATCCCATGGTCATGTCTCCGTACAAAATGGTGTATGTTAAAGCATGTCATTTACCTCTTGAGCTAGAGCATAAAGCTTATTGGGTAATCAAAGAGCTCAACTTTGATGTCAAACTTGCTGGTGAGAAGAGGTTATTTGATATTAGCTTGCTTGATGAATGGAAAGTTCAGGCATATGAAAATGCGAAGTTGTTCAAAGAAAAGGTTAAGAGATGGCATGATAAGAGGATACAAAAGCGTGAATTCAATGTAGGTGATTATGTCTTGCTATATAATTCTCGTTTAAGATTTTTTGGAGGCAAGCTTCTCTCTAAATGGGAAGGTCCCTATATTGTTGAGGAAGTATATCGTTCCGGTGCTATCAAGATCAACAACACGGAAGGTAGTTGTCCAAGAGTTGTAAATGGGCAGAGAATCAAGCATTATATCTCAGGTACTCCCATAAATGTTGAAAGCAATATCATCAATACCATAACTCCGGAAGAATACCTAAGGGATATTTATCAGCCTGTTTCAGACTCCAAAAACGAAGAGGTATGTGATTCGGTAAGAAAATAGATTCCAAAACTTTTCTAGTAGGAATTTTTCTCCGTTTTGGAATATTTGAAAAAATAGAAAAATTGGAAGTGGTCCGGAAAGCGCGTGAGGAGGCGACAAGCCTGCCAGGCGCGGGCCCACCCCCTGGCCGCGCCTGGGGGCTTGTGGGCACCTCTTGTGCCTCCCGGACTCCGTTTTCGTGCGGTGTACTCCTTCTGGTCTGGAAAAAATCATTATATATTCTCCCATAAGGTCTGACCCCTGTATCACGTAGATTTCCTCTGTGTTTCGTTTCGAGCCTGTTTCTGTTGCAGATCTAGATCGCTATGACTTCCCCAAAAGCTCCGAAGGACAAGATCTTCGAGATGGTCATCAATCCCTTGCTCACGGGATTGCTGCAACACCCTCAATCTATCGAGATGCGTGAGGGGATGTTGCACATCCGTGATGTTGAGGGGCCCAAGAAGACCAGAATCGTGGAGGCGAGGCTCGAAGCAATGGAGCAACAAGTCTTCAAGTGCCAAGGGATGGTGGAGCGTGGACTCAACGCCAACCACATGATGATCACGAAGTTCACCAGCAAGCATAGGATCGATGCCAATGCCATTGGGAAGCACCTCTCCAGGCTCAATGACAGGATTGATCACCTCCAGGCCCAGATCTATGACCTGCAGAACCAAAACTGTGAGTATGAGTATAGATTTAAATCAATACGGTTGGCTGCAGATTTGAGGATTCCAGAGACTCGTTCATCTTTCCATGATGGAGCACCTATGCCTTGGAAGACAGAGGGTCAAACTCATGTTGCAACAACTCCACCACCCTCACCTCCGAAGGAAGACAATTGAGCATGGGTATAGGCAATCCCCTTGGCTTGTGCCAAGCTTGGGGGAGTTTCCCCGGTATCGTATAACCATCACATCTTTTGCCTTTACCTTTGTTTTAGTTTGTTCCTTTTCAGTTTTCTCTTTCTCTAGTAGATTAAAAGTCTTAGTGTTTTAGTCTTGAGTTTTGCTTTGTGTCACCGCCGATGTATTCGAGCTCGTGAGCCATATAATAAAGAGTGTCTTAGTTGAAGGGCTTTGCCTCTTGCCATGATCAAAAGAGTGAGAAAGGAACAAAAGCATGAAAGATCATGTAATGATCTTATGGGAAGTGATGGCTTCACATATAAAAAGAATGTTGACTGAAACTTGTTGAGGCTAGACAAACGTAGACCTTGGCCATTGTTGCAATTAATAGGAAGTGATAAGGAAGGAGAGGTTCACATATAAATACATCATCTTTGACATCATCTATGATTGTGAACACTCACCAAACTATTACATGCCTAGAAGTAGACGTTGGACAAGGAAGAAAACATAATGAATTGTGTTTGCTTGGTTTCGAACAATGTTATATGATTAGAGATCCCTTAGGATGTGACGATTGCTTCCACCTCATATTAGCCAAAACCTCCCGTCCTAAGTAGAGATACTACTTGTGCATCCACAAACCTTCAACCCAGTTTTGCCATGAGAGTCCACCATACCTACCTATGGATTGAATAAGATCCCTCAAGTAAGTTGTCGTCGGTGCAAGCAATAAAAATTGCTCCCAAATATGTATGATATATTAGTGTGCGGAAAATAAGCTTTGTACGAACCTGTGATGAAGAAGACATAAAAGTGACAGACTGCATAATAAAGTTCTTTATCACAGGAGGCAATATAAAGTGACGTTCCTCCGCACTAAGAGGACACGCATCCAAACCTCAAAAGCGCATGACATCCTCTGCTTCCCTCTGCGAAGGGCCTATCTTGTACCTTTAATTTTTGCCCTTGAAAGAGTCATGGTGATCTTCACCAATTCCTTGTTTCGCCTATATCTTGGCTACCGTCATATGCTAGGGAAAGATCTACATTCATATGTCAAGTTGGAGCTAAGCATTTATGAGTTATTATTGTTGACAATACCCTTGAGGTAAGCAGTTGGGAGGCAAAACTATAAGCACCTATCTTTCTCTGTGTTCAGCTGAAACTTTGATCTCATGAGTACCACGTGAGTTGTAGCAATTATAGAGAATGAAAAGATGATTGAGTATGTGGATTTGCTTTATAAGTTGTTATTTGACTCTTTCTGATGTTGTGATAAATTGCAATTGCTTCAGTGACTAAAGACTATCGGTTGTTACTTCTCGGTAAGGTTCTTGACCCATGCTTTACTTTGTGAAGGAATTATCACTTTAGCATGAGAGATTATATGTTGGTATTGCTGTTCTGATCATGATCATGATGCCAGCATGTTCGTATCTTGTTTTGTCGACACATCTCTCCCTAAACATGTGGTCATATTTATTCAGCTCGGCTTTCGCTTAAGGACAAGCGAGGTCTAAGCTTGGAGAAGTTGATACGTCCATTTTGCATCATGCTTTCATGTTGATATTTATTGCTTCTTGGGCTATTATTTCACTTCACGGTACTATTCTTATGCCTTTTCTCTCTTATTTTGCAAGGTTTACTTGAAGAGGGAGAATGTCGGCAGCTGGAATTTTGGCCTGAAATTGGAGCAAGTTTGAGATATCTATTCTGCGCAACTCCAAACGCCGTAAAAACCAACGAGGATTTTTTTCCGGATTTATAAAAAATACTAGGCCAAAGAAGCGCCAGAGGGGCGCGAGCAGGTGGCCACAAGCCTGCTAGGCGCGGCCACCCCTGGACGCGCCTAGGGGGCTTGTGGGCATCCAGCTGGCCCTCTGGCCCCCTCTTCTGCTATATGAAGGGTTTCGTCTGGGAATAAAATCAGGAGGAGGCTTTTTCAAGGATTCGCCGCTGCCACGAGGCGGAACTTGAGCAGAACCAATCTTGAGCTCCGGCAGGACGATCCTGCAGGGGAAACTTCCCTCCCGGAGGGGGAAATCGTCGCCATCGTCATCACCAACACTCCTCTCATCGGAGGGGACTCGTCACCATCAACATCTTCATCAACACCATCTCATCTCCAAACCCTAGTTCATCTCTTGTAACCAATCTCCGTCTTGCGACTCCTATTGGTACTTGTAAGGTTGCTAGTAGTGTTAATTACTCTTTGTAGTTGATGCTAGTTGGATTACTTGGTGGAAGAGTTTATGTTGAGATCCTTGATGCTACTCATTACCCCTTTGGTCATGAATATGATTATGCTTTGTGAGTAGTTACTTTTGTTCCTCGGGACATGGGATAAGTCATGCTAATAATAGTCTTGTGAGTTTGGTATTCGTTCGATATTTTGATGTGTTGTATGTTGTTTTTCCTCTAGTGGTGTTATGTGAACGTCGACTACATAAAAGTTCACCATTATTTGGGCCTAGAGGAAGGCATTGGGTTGTAGTAAGTAGATGATGGGTTGCTAGAGTGACAGAAGCTAAAACCCTAGTTTATGCGTTGCTTCGTAAGGGGCTGATTTGGATCCACTAGTTTAATACTATGGTTAGACTTTGTCTTAATTCTTCTTTCGTAGTTGCGGATGCTTGCGGGAGGGGTTAATCATAAGTGGGATGCTTGTCCAAGTAAGGGCAGTACCCAAGCACTGGTCCACCCACATATCAAACTATCAGAGTAACAAACGGGGAATCATATGAACATGATGAAAACTAGTATGACAAAAATCCCGTGTGTCCTCGTGAGCGTTTTTCCTCCTATAAGACTTTGTCCAGGTTTGTCCCTTGCTAAAAAAGGGATTGGGCTACTTTGCTGCACCGTTGCTACTTTTGTTACTTGTTGCTTGCTACGAATCATCTCACCACAAAACTACTTGTTATCGGTAATTTCAGTGCTTGCAGATTTTACCTTGCTGAAAACCACTTGTCGGATCGTTCTGCTCCTCGTTGGGTTCGATACTATTACTTATCGAGAGGACTACGATTGATCCCCTATACTTGTGGGTCATCACTCGACATGGCTGCGGACGACGAAAGCTTGAGTTGGTTGGCAGCGATGGCCTGCGCGACGAAGAAGACGAAGCGAAGCTCTTTCTTTCTCTGGGCTCAGGGAAGGAAGGGGCGCAAGTGCGCAGCGAGAAGGGGGTGAATGGCCTACTCGGTAGCCCCGCACCCCATTTAAACCCCCACGATGGATCGTGTGGGAGGAGATCCGGTGCGCACAGGGCCCACCTTTCCTGATTATTACGGGGACATTAACGACTCCCGAAACCCAACCATCGCGGAGTAAATCCGCACAGGATCCTCTGCGCGGGGGCCAAGGGGGCGTTCTGGCAGGACCCAGGGCTCAGGCCCAGTCTCTCATCTGAGCAAACCATCATCACGTCAGGCCAAGGCTGCCACGTGGCGCAATCTGCGCAACTTACAACGAAGACGAGGCGTCTCTTGGAAGCCAGCCGGCTTCCCAGGCGACGTCTCTTGCCGCAGTCGGCGGAAGGAGATCAACAGTAAACAACTCAAGCCGGCGAGGCCTTCCGCTCCGAGGCGACGGGCCTCCCCTGCTTCGGGGACTACTAACGGGGGGGGGGGGGGGATAACCCCAGGGTAGGCTCATCGAGCCTACTCCTTTGCCTTCTACCTTGAAGGAACAATACTACTCATTCTATGAAGCCCAAGTCCCCCTGGCCGGCTAGGAAGCTCCTGCCGACTGGGGGCGAGACGACCAAATCTCTCTGGTCGGCCAGGAAGCTCATGTCAGCAAGAGGCGAGACGGCTACCTCCCTCTGGCCGTCTAGGCCACGCCGGCCGGCTAGAGGCGAGACGTCCGTGCCCATGCCGGCTAGTTAAACGACTAGTCGGCTAGGGAGCTCAAGTCACATCAGACCGTAGGTCATGACGTGACCCTACGGTTAAAGGAGGCTAGCGTTGGCCAAGGTATTGGATTGGAGCGCACGATAGGTACAACGTTGGCGGCCATACCACTGACCCACTCTGGTTCCGATCCATCATCCTACACAGTGTCGGCCCGTCAAACTCCCACTTCATTACTACACTCGGCATGGGAACAGTGGAGACGGCCGTACTGGCATCCCATGACGAATCTCGCATGGCGACGCCGAACGTACTACACGTGTCCTACGTCGGCCTTCAGTGAGAGCCTTACTGGCTAGCCGGCGGGCCCCATGGCTAGATGGGACCTCGCAGCCGGCGGGCGCCTCCAGCGACAAGACAAGACCCCCGTGGGCCCCCTGGCCAGCCGGCGAGGCTGCCAGCTGGGCCCCACTCATGTACTTTTATCCTTATTTTAGGTCGGTGGGTTCGTCTATAAAACCCCCGACCCCCCTCCATTTAGAGGGTCGGTCAATCCTACACAGACACACTCATACAGGAGAGGTAGACGCGAGCCGGCTGCTCCTTCCTCCGTAGAACAGCTCCAGTAGCACATTGTAGCCTCATTGATACATTATACACTCCGGCATGATTAGGGGTGTTATCTCTACGGAGAGCCCTGAACCTGGGTACATCGTGTGTTCCATGCTTGTATCAACCTCGTCCCCAGCGCCCACCGGTGTTACTTCGGTTCCCACCATCTTTAGCCTACCCATGTCTTATGTTCTGAGTAAACACCGACACTCACTCAAAACTTGAAAACTTCAATAATACAAAACTCAACAATATTTTCGTGAGATCCCTTAGTATAAGAAAACCAAACTTTACTTTAGGTAATGTTACAAACCTATTCCAATTTTGTTTTTTCATTATACCTACCGCATTCTAAATTTACCATGGCTTATACCCCCCCTCCCCCGATACAAACCATAGAATCATCAAAACAAGCACATAACGTAAAGAAAACGGAATCTGCCAAAAACATAACAATTTGTAAGACTCGAATTTTACTCATACTTCTGTAACTCGAAAAATTATGAAAATTTAGGACAACGTAGGGAATTTGTGTATCATTCTTGTGTAAGAAATTCAGACACTTTTGACGTTTCTGTGATTTTTAGGATTGTTTCTACATGATGCAAAAGTTTCTGTTTTTCAACAGGACTAAAGCAACTAACACCCCACATGATCCCAAAGGCATTACTTGGAACAAATACTAAATAAAACATAAAAAATACAATCTTAACTGTAGCATAATTGTGCAAACACTCAAGAACATAAAGCACAAGTGAAAAATAAATTTTATTCATTGGGTTGCCTCCCAACAATCGTTATCGTTTTGCGCCCCTAGCTAGGCATATAACATAGATTCAAGTAATGTCATCCTTAGTGATTGATCCATAGGTTTCCCTCTTGATTGATTCATATGGTAATGTAATCTTACTACTAGGAAGTGTTACATGCCTTTTCTTAGTGGAAACTGAAATTTAATATTCCCTTCTTTCATATCAGTGACGACCCCTATAGTACGCAAGAATGGGCTACCAAGAATTATTGGACAAGATGGATTGCAATCAATATCAAGAACAATAAAATCTATGGACACATAATTTGTATTTGCAAGAATAAGAAAATCATTAATTCTTCCCATAGGCTTTTTAATAGTAGAATCCGCCAAGTGCAAATTGTGAGAACATTCTTCAATATTGGTAAGACCAAGCACATCACGAAGAGATTTCGGAACTGTGGAAACACTAGCACCCAAATCACACAAATCATAGCACTCAAAATCTAAATCTTGATTTTAATTGTGGGTTCCCATTCATCATGTAATTTACTAGGAATTGAAATCTCTAGCTCTAACTTTTCTTCCAAAATTTTATTTCCGCAACCGAAATATGTTTAGTAAAAGTTTTATTTTGTTCATAGGCATTAAGTGAATTTATCATAGATTGCAACATAGAAATACACTCAAGCAAAGAGTAGCTATCAAAATTAAAGTTTTTGCAATCCAAAATAGTGGGTGCATCACTAGCTAAAGTTTTGACCTCTTCAATCCCCTTTTATCATTTCTTCAATAGGATTTTGACCCTCCAAATCATAGGAACGCCCTCTAGCTAAAGTTGAGTCTTCTTCAGTTCCCTCATCATTAATTTTAACATTACTGAGTAGGGAATCAATAGAAGAAAAACCAATCATTTTAATCTCTTCATCATTTTCATGAAAGCAATCGAGAAACACTATTTCTAGAAATTAAGTTTTAACTCTAAGCATAGTTTTTCTTTTCTTACTTTCATCTATGGAAACATATAAATCCTTAATTTATTCATTAATATAAACCTTAGGAACAAATTTACTCTTGAGATTTTCCAGATCATGCCGAATTCTATCAATGCTTCTAGACATATCATCAATCGTATTCAACTTTTCTTCAATTGTAGTATTGAAAGATTTTTGCGCATTGATAAATTCCTTAATATTACTCTCAAGATCAGAGGGTATACTAGCATTATTATTATGAGAATTACCATAATTATTTGAAGAACTTCGAGGATACGGCCTAGGATTAAAATTGTTCCTATAAGCATTATATTAAAGTTGTTTTGCGAAACAAAATTCACATCTATGGGATCACTATTTTGCTCAATAAAAGTAGACAAAGGCACATCATTAGGATCAATATGTTTGAGGAATTTATCAACATGTTTGAGCAGGAGTGCTTCATTCTGAACTGCTAGGTTCATAATCCCTAGCCCCCCTTTATTTTTAGGCCTGCACACCAGAGGCCAAGCAGCAAGAGAGGGTGCATGATCATTCCCATTTCGTCTCCATAGACATTGCCTTTGAATCCTCTCCAACTGCTTCAGTATACCTGGTGGGATATCCAGACTGCAAAGAAAGAAGATAGGTACAGAAGACAGGGCTGAGTTTAAATACTGCAGCCTTCCCCCCTGAGCAAGAAAGGATGAACTAGCACTGAGTCTTCTTTCCATGTTATCAACCAGAGGCATGAGATCAATGATTCTTGGTCTAGTTGTCCCAACAGGAAGGCCAAGATATGTGAAGGGTAAAGATCCCACTCTGCAGCCAATGGAGTCTGCCAAATCCCGTAGATGCTGAGGAGAAGTGTTAACAGGTAGAAGTGCAGATTTGTGATAATTCACCTGTAAACCACTGGACTGGGAGAAAAGTAAGAGCATTTTCTTGAACTGCAATAACTGGGATTTATCAGCAGGTAGGATGATAAGAGTATCATCAGCATATTGCACTATAGGGAAATCCTTATCATGACAAGGTATAGGAAGCTGTATCAGCCCCTCCACCAGCAGTTGGTTAACCAGAGTTTGTAGAAAATCAGCAGCAATAGCAAAAAGCAGTGGAGACATAGGATCTCCCTGCCTGACACCTTTCTTGCACATGAACGTCTTTCCAGGCACACCATTGATCAGAACTGAAGATGATCCAGAAGTTAGGAGCTGCCTAACCCAAAGGATCCATCTAGCATTGAAGCCCTTATGCTTAAGAATTTGGAAGATGAACTCATGTTCCACAGAATCAAATGCCTTTTCAAAATCCAGCTTAAGAATAACAATAGGCTTCTTGGATTGATGACATTGGTGCAGGTACTCTAGAGTCCATCCCACACAATCTTGAATGGTCCTAGATTTGATAAAACCATACTGATTCTTGTGAAGACATTTCACAATCTGCAACTGTAGCCTGTTAGCAAGCATTTTGGACAGAAATTTGAGACCCATTCCAGTAAGTGATATTGGTCTGTAATCTCCCACATGTTAGGTGATCTCTTCTTCGGAATCAGTGTAATATATGATGAATTCATGTTCACAAGCTGGGCCTGTCCAGCATGGAAATCAACAGCAAGTTGGTAAAATTCAGGGGAGATAATGTGCCAGCATTTCTTGAAGAAAAGACAATTGAAACCATCAGGCCCTGGAGCTTTGTCAATGGGCATATCCTGAACAGTCTTGTCCATTTCAGACTTGGAAAAAGGTTCTGTGAGAATGTCTAGACCCTCCACCTGATTCAGCATGGATTGTAAATCAAATGCCATGTTAATGCCAATTGATGTTCCCATTCTATCCTTGAAAGATGCCCAAAAACATGCAGCAATTTGATCATGATCACAGATGGTAGAACCATCATTTAACTTGAGAGATGCAATGGAATTCCTCCTATATCTCTCAGTGGCCATAGCATGGAAAAATTTAGTGTTTTCCTCACCAACCTTAACAAATCTGATAGTGGCTCTCTTCTTCCAGTACAAACACTGAAGATGCAGAAGATGTTCCAAATGTAATTTGACAATTTTCCTGAAATTAGCTTCTGGTATGAAAAGTGACCTCAACTCCTCAAGCTCATCCAAACAGAGCACCACTTGATTACATCTGGAAATAAAAGTTTTTAACTGTGTCAGAGACGTCTGCCATTTCTTCAAAGCCTGCCGAAGATGCTTCATCTTATCTATAATAACAACAGTAATGTGTGTCTTGCTTGAAGGAATGAGCCAAGACTGTTGTACACATTCCATAAACCCTTCCATTTCAACCCAGTAGTTTTCAAATCGAAATAGGTTGCATTTAGGGATGGAAGTGTTAACAGTGACCACACAGGGAACATGATCAGAAGCAGTCTTTGCCAGGGGTAGCACTTGAGTAAGAGGAGATCCAGTTGGCTGATGTAAAGAACCAGTTAAGCTGCTCCAGAAGAGGGGAATCCTGCATATTGGACCAAGTGTAAGATCTGCCTTTAATGGGTAGTTCCAGCAATCCCAGATGCCCAATAATTTCATTGAAGATGAACATGTCATTCACATCAGCCCCAAGAAGGTTTCTGTTGTCAGGAGATCTAATGAAATTAAAATCTCCAAGAAGCAACCAATTATCCCAAGTGGGAATATTAAGATTGTAAAGCCAGCTAACAAAAAGATCTCGGGCCTCCCCTTGACATGGCCCATAGACATTAACTAAAGTCCATGATTCACCCGTGTGATTTGAGGTAAAGGAGATGATCAATCCGTAGGGTGTGCACTCCACTAATTGACCAGTAAGAATGGAAGAGTTCCAAAGGGTGATAAGCCCTCCTGATGCACCCCTGGAGGGAGAGTAAGCAAACTGATCAAAGCGTTTGGGGCAGAAACCTTTAACTGCACGAAACTCTATTGACTGCATTTTTGTTTCCTGCAAGCAGAACACAGCAGCTAGGCTCTCATCAATCTTGTTACGGACCGCCCGCTGCCTATGATCCGAATTTAGGCCACGCACATTCCAACACAGCACACGCCAACTTCTCGTAGAACGACTATCCATTGCAGATCATATATACAGCAAAAGCAAGGCTATGTAATAGCCAGTGCAACCAAGGTTCCGAAAACCAAAAGACAGCGCAAGCAGCAGTTTGACAGGACATAGAGCCAATACAGTAACAGATAAACATAGATGGATTAAACATCAGAAGACGATGGCGCAGAATCAGCAGGATCTTCCATAAGTCGATCCACCGTGAGCTTCTCAGGGGCTATGCCGAGTGACTGTCCCACCTCCTGAATCACTCGGATAGGAGTGGCAGGAGGTACTTGAACATCCTCAGTCTCCTACGATGTAGAGGACATTGGTTTGGCCTTGGGATTCCTCTTCTTGGGGACATGCGCAGGTAGCTCCTGCAGAATTGGCTTGAAGCCGTCTCGCTTGATGGATCCGCGAGTACACCGACGGACCGAGGAGTCAATAACTGGAGTGGCCTTCTTGCGGGTCCCCTTCTTGGATGGAGCAGGAGAACGAAAAGATAAGTCCTCTGTAGATGAAGAAGGACTAAGATGGATTACCTCCTGCATTGAGAGAGAGGTACTAGCAGGCTCTGATAGAGGAGGTTCTAGAGCGTCATCGTCGAAAGCCACTGCCCAGGATCGCTTGGGGATCATAATGGGTTCCAGAATTGGCATCTGTAGTTGACGAGGTACATGCATAGCAGTAGCAGCCCCCATAAGAGCATCAAAGGTGCGTGTCCAGGACATTACAGGCGGCAGAGGAGGCCCATACACAACCCTAGCAGCCCCAACAAAGATGTTGTCAGTCTGAATGGGGGGGGGGGGGTTGTAGAGAAGAATTGCCAGAGGATTGTCATCGTGCGCCTCTTCCATCACAGGCACCTCTTCCTCTGGCTCAACATCATTGTCCGGGGCAGCCATTGGCATGTCAGCACCAGGGGCATCAGGATTAGCCAGCGGTGGTTCTTGAGCAGCAGGTTCCACCTCCATGTCACCCTGCGGCTGAGGGTCAAGGTCCACCAGCTCATGAACCGAATCCGAGGAAGAAGGACTCGGCTGATCAATCACCATAGACTCTTGATCCTGAACAGGATCAACAGCATGTGCTTCCGGGGCCGCTTCAGGTTCCCATCCTCCTCCATCAGCGGCAGCAGGCGGCTGACCCCAACCTCCGTCATCAGCAGCAGCAGGCGGCTGACCCCAGCTTCTGTCAGCAGCAGCACCAGCAGCAGACCCTAGGTCTCCAGGCGCCAGCGGTACCGCATTCCAACCCAGCGCAGGATATGGGGGCAGAGCAAATTGCAGATTATCATGAACAAGATGTCCAGGGAGCGGATGAGGGTTGCCATTGAGGGGCATGGGATCCTCATCATTAGGCAGAATCTCAGCAGCCGCCGCACCCAAGATGTATACCGGAGCAGACCATGAAACCTTGGCGCCACCCCAAGCAGCATATTCAGAGAAGGTGATACTGCGAGGGACCAGCCGGTCATCTGGGAGCGCAGCAAACACAATAGAACGAACCAAGTAAGGATCATCACTAACCCAATGGTGAAACTCCCCAAAGGTATTGACAGCGGCCCAGAGATCTTCGGTATTACGGTAGTCTAGCGGGACCCCCAAGAGCATGAGACAGCCCTGACGAAAACCCTCTTGGCCACGGAAACCAAGACCCTGATCGTGACGCAGGAAGCGCATGACAGAGTTATGAGCAACTTCCTGCGGAACCATGTGGACCGCAGCATAGCTTTCTGCCGCATCTCGGAGCTCAAACAATCCAACACCCTCAATCCAAGGTTGGGCAGACCGAACATGCAACCCTTGGTGAAGAAGAAGAGCAGCAACTTCTTGCCGTACCTGAATCACGTTGTCAGCCGGTGGTTCTGGGTGGACGTCAGCGATGACAAAGCGCTCATGACGTCTGGTGATGGGGGCCGCAGGCGTGGTGTAGGTGCGAGGTAGCCGGTCGGACCTAGGTGCTCGATGAAGACAACGGTTTGATGAGCTAGTTCCAACTGTTGTGAAAGTCGTACGCCTGGTTTGGAGCGGCTTGGTATTTAAACCAAAGGACACAGTCCCATGACACTAAGTCCTTACCACATTCTCCTTGAGCTAAGGACACACAGTGCTCGCCCAACACTCGTGGTAAGTCTTCAGGGCAGACTTCCAAACCCTCACAAACTTGGTCACTCGGCAATCCACCATTCACTCCTGGATGCTCTAGACCATGCCGCCTAACCGTCTGGAGGATGCACAGTCCTCAAAGGTAACAAGCGTCGGTTCCACACATGAACAATCTCTTAAGTGATGCTCAATCACTATGGGTTTTGGGTTTTTGATTTGGGTGTTTGGGGTTTCCCTCACTGATTATTTTCACTCAAAGCCTTGAGGAATGGGTTGCACACAAATGACAAGTGTTAGTTTCCCTCGGAGCAGCCAACCAGCTAGTAGTTGTGGGTGCGGCTATTTATAGCCTGGGAGCAATCATGACATGATTTGACATAAATGTTGTTAGAGCATATATCTCCATATGTGGTTTTGGTAATTGATGACAATTCCTATGGATTAATGGTTTCCTTAAGTTATATTTATAGGATTTGTCCATAGGCACTTCTTGAAGTCCATCTGTTGGGTTCAAGGAGTTTATATGATGACCAAGATGGTATTCAAGGTATTATCCAAAGAATGGTCATAGAAACACTAGGTTGATCAAGATCTCAGACAAAGAGTAAATCAAGATGATCAACACACAAAGCGTATAAGATGTACCGAGAGGGATCAAGTGATCCCATGGTATTGTAAGCATTGTCCATTACGTGTTTGTGTACTAACCCATGGTCTTTGTGAGAGTCCTATGTGGGGGTTAGGTGTGCTTCCATGGGCTTGCGTCAAAAGGAAGATCTCATACAACCCATGAAGGATGACGTCAAGTGGTGATCGTCATCAAGATTGTGGTGTGCAAGTTCAAGTGGATCAACACGAATATATCATTGAAACTATTGTTAATGATCATGTGTTGATAAGGACAAGCTCATGTGCTAACAAGGACAAGATCAAGATAAGCATTCCTGAGCACTACATGCTTGATTCTTGTGGATGTTCACATGGTGGACAAATGAAGATGAATACATAAGCTAGGCTTTCCACATTGTGTATGGGAGAGCTGCTTGAAGACTTCATCATGTCTTGCTTTCAACTTGAGCCAACAAGGAACAACAACATCAAGCTCAAGTGAAAGGGCTAACTCAAAGGTATCAGTTCCTTTGACGTTAGTGGCGCGGAGTGATGATCAGTGAATAAAAGTATACACTCAAGTATGGATCATCAGTACCCCTTTTATGATTCCTGAGTCTTTAGGGATCCTGCACTATTAAGAGGGGATCACAGGTTTTGTGATGAACTTGCTCAAACTACATCTCTACTTTTCTGCTCATAGCTCATCTCCACTGCTCTTCTCTTATCTCAAAACAGAACCAATGTCTCGGACTTCCGGCCTCCTCCGGACGTCCGAGGGCCAGACTTCCGACCTCCTTCGGAAATCCGGAACCTTGCACCACAGAAACTTGAGCCATATAACTCGGACTTCCGGCTCCCTCCGGACGTCTGAGGGCCGGACGTCCGACCAACTTCGGAAATCCGGAACTTTGCACCAGAGAAACTTGAGCCATATAACTCGGACTTCCGGCTCCCTCCGGACGTCCGAGGGCCGGACGTCCGACCTCATTCGGAAATCCGGAATCTCGCACCAGAGCAGTTTGAGTCGAATAACTCGGACTTCCGGCTTCCTCCGGACGTCCGGTCCCAGTTCAACTACACAGTGATTCCAGATATATATGCATCTCTCGGATGACCGAACCTTGTCGGACGTCCGACACCTTGTCGGCGTCCGGACATCCAAGAAACTGCCGGATGTCCGACCACTGGCAGACTTAAGTGATCCCATCGGCTGTTTTTCTCTCCCCACTATAAATACACCTCTCCTACTTCGTGAGAGTGTGCCAAACACAGCCATATCCTCATAAGAACACATTTCTACCTCACACACATTTTCTTACATCAAATCTTAGATCCCAAGAGCATTTGTGAGCCCCTTTGAGAGTTGTTCCAATCAAAAGATAGATCGTCTCCCTCTCCTTGTGTCAACCCAAGCTATTTGAGATTTGAGCAAGTTTTGATCATTCCCCGTGATCTTGTTACTCTTGGAGGTTGGAGACTCCTAGGCGGTAGGAGTTCTTCGGACAGGAATCAATCCGTGTGATTACCCCCCGGAAAAGTTTGTGAGGGTTTGGAAGACACCTCAAAGGCTTACCACTAGTGGTTGAGAAACGCCTTCGTGGTGTTATCTCAAAGGGAGAATAGGGTGAGCCTTCGTGGCGTTGGTGTGCCTTCGTGGTAACATCCACCTCTCTAACGGTGACTAGCTTCCCTCCAAGGAAGTGAACATCGGGATACATCTTTGTCTCAGTGACCTTGGTTATCCTTAACCCTAACTCCTTACTTGTGGTTTACTTGTGTTACTTGAGCATACATACATTGCATATTGTTTGTGCTCATTATATTGTGTTGGCTATTTCTTTGTACAAGATTAATCGTTCAAACATACCCTCTATATCCACACGTTCACACTTGCAGCTTTTGATATACCGTGTGCTATAGTGTGATCTAGTATCTTGTGTCGTTCACCTACTTGTCGGGTGATATAGCTCAAGTAAGTTTGTGTAACTTGCTTGTGCTTGTTAGTAATTGTATTGTGTCCATCTTGGTAGATCGTGTTGTTGATACACGTTGCGGTGCCTATTGCATTTAGGATTTGTGCTTGAAAAGTATCCTCTTAGTTTATTTCCGCATTAGGTTTAAGCCAAATCCGAAGAAGTTTTTAAATAGCCTATTCACCCCCCCTCTAGGCGTCATCGAGGTCTTTTCAATTGGTATGAGAGCAAGGTCTCTCTTTAATTAGGTTTCACGACCTAGAGAGTATCGATGTCGACTATTGGATTAGTGCACAATGACACCTTTGACTTTGACGGCACAAATTATACCCTATGGAGAATTCGTATGCTCCATCACTTTTGGGCCATGGGCCCAAGTACTTTACGAATTGTTCTTGTAGGGATTGCCGACAAAAAGGATGATGCATCTTCATCTACTAATGAAATGTATCTTGATTGTGAGGCTTTTCGTGCCATTCATCGAACCATAAGTCCTGAAGTGTTTAAGTCTATCTCGACTTGCAAGTCAGCTCATGAAGTTTGGACTAAACTTGAAGATATATATGGTGGGTCCAATCTTGATGAAGATGGTATTATGATGAAGGAGTTGGTGCATGAGCTCTTCACTCTTTTCGATCTTAAAGGGTCCACCACTACTTCCATATCCGATTGCTTGCACACCTCAGCATCTTCAATCTCACAAGGTAATGACATGGTGAGTGAAGAAATATATGTTGATGAAAATGTCATAGCCTCTATGGACACGAGCATATCTAGCACCACACATAGTGTAAATTATTGTGCTGATAGGTCATGCATTTCACCTAAAGATCCCTCGACAAATGTCTGTGGTGATATGCCTGCTTTCCCGTGTCCTCTTGATCAAAATATCTTGTTTCTCCCTAGTTGCTCTATGACTAATCATTTAGGGGAAATCAAGAAATATGAAGTACTTTTGACTAATGAAGAATCTGATTCACCAAAAGAATCATCATCAACTCCTCCAGTTCACATGTGCCTCATGGCAAGAGGTAATAATGAGGTACCATCTTCCCTGTGCAATAACGATGATATTTGCGATAAGGATGATGATGATGACTTGACTGAAAATATCTATGTGATCAGTAAAATTCTTCATAAAGCTAAAAATAACGCTCTTCAAAGATTTCAAGATGTTCTTGCTTACTTTGCAAATTGTAATGATTCACTTAATCATGAACAAGCTAAAAGTGAACAACTTGAACATGAACTCGAGAAGAGTCATCAAGCATGTAGAGACTTAAGATCTTCAAAAGGAGAGATTGAAGTTGCTCATGATAAACTTAAAAAGGATTTTGAGGTCCTTCTCCTTGAATGCAATAATGTCAGGGAGAGCTCATCAAAACCTCTAAGATCTATGAGGAGCTTCAATCTAATCATGAGAAGTCTCTATTTGCTACTTACTCCTCTCATATTGTTGATGATACTTGTACATCTAACTCTACCTCATTTGAAGTATCAACATTGAAGGATAATATTGAGCTACGTGCTCAACTTGATTTACTAACTAGCAATTATGGGAAGTTGGAAGAAAACCATGTAATGCTCACAAGCTCTCATGCCGATCTTCTAACATCCTATAATGTGCAAAAGTTAGCTCTTGAGGCTATCATCACCAAGGTAACATCAAGTGAGCCTCATGTGGACAATGGCACTACTTCTAGTCAAAGTACTATATTTCCATGTGCTAGTCCTCGTAATTCATCTACTCATAATGTTGCTACCTCGTGTGATGAATTACTTTCCTTGCCTTGTTGCTCTAACATTTAAGCTTACACTTCCTCTAGTACTTGCATTGATACTAACCATGCAGAGGAAATCGAAGAGCTCAAGGCCCAAGTCACTTCTTTGAAGAAAGACTTGGAACAGTGTCATGAAGGGATGTCCACACTCAACAACGTCCTGTGTGAGCAAACATCTCCGAATGACAAAAATGATGTTGGAGTAAACTCAAACAAGAACAAGAGGGGCCTAGAACAAGTCAATAATTCGGCCAAAATCATTTGCTTCAAGTGCAAAGTTAAAGGGCACCATGTTAGATCTTGCCCTCTAAAGACGAAGTCTCAAAGTCACAAGCAACAAGGGAAGCGGCCACAAACTCAATCACATATTCAGCTACAAGTTGAAGGAGGGCCTCTTCCCAATAAGACCCAAGCCAACACTCCCTAAGGTGAGAAATCAACTGGGAAGAAAGCAAAGGGTAGATGTTGCTACTTATGTCGTGAGAAGGGCCACGTCGCTTCGTCTTGCACAAGAGGTAACTTATCCAACCCAATCACTATTGATGATATCTATTCCCTTGGGAAGGATAAGTTTGGCAATGTGTTTTCCAAGTTTGTTGGTACTCAAAATGGTGTCAAGAAAAGAACCATTTGGGTTGCCAAGCCTATTGTGATTAACCTCTTAGGACCCAACGTAGTTGGGGACCAACAAGCTCAAACTTGATCAATAGGTGACTATGGAGGACATTAGAGACTTGGATACATAATGAACAATTAAGGGGTCTTCATCATTCATATTATCTCAAGCCAAGTCATTTGGATTATTGAGTTTCTATCTTATATCCAATGTGCCTCCTTACGGTAACTTATACTTAAACTGTTTACATTGTTAGGTGCTTCCCCCTTTGCATGTTGTGGTTTTGTACCTTGCATACGTTTGTATATGTTGTGCTTCCAACTTGCTTATCTTGAGTAATCTTGTATGTGTATGTTGGTTTTCATATCATGTACATGTGAGTCTTGTATTGAGCCTTTTTGCATCTTGTTTGTATTTTTGTTGGCTCTTGTGAGAGATTACTGGATTATCCCATTGTGGGGGATTGATGTGCTTTGCACACCTCACAATCCTATAAATGTGTATACATGGGGAATACCACTTAGTTTTGATATTTCAAGATTATCTAGTTTCTATGTGGTATGTCTTACTAATGATAAATTCAAATTCTATATGGTCCATTAAGTATCTCTTGTTGGTTTTAATTTGCCACTTGTTAATATTGTTGGTTTATCACATTATGGGGGAGTAATATGCTATGTGCATATTACAAAACTAGAAAATGTGTACATTTGAGGTGTTGCCACTTAGTGTTGATATTGTAAATTATCTTGTTCCTAGGTGGCATGTTAGCTCTACAAGTGTCATTTGCTTGCGTTTTATGGGTAAAGATGATCTTGGATATATTTGCGATCTACAAATGAATATCACTTCCAAAATACTTATTGTCCTTGACAATTGGTATTCCCATCATGTGATAGGAATTGCTAATCGTCTTTACATTGGATTTTGTGTTTTGTTTGTCTTCCTTGCCTCTTATGGATCTATTTTAATATGTCTAGTGTTTTTATAGATATAGAGAAAGTGATGATCCCATCTTGTGCATTTTGTATTTAAATGCAAATTCTATATAATGCACGTCCCTTGGGGGAGCTATCCTATTTTCTTTAGAACACTCTCTTTATTCACCCATCATAAAATCTTTTGATCCCCATCATGTGTGTGTTGATGGGAGGCAAGTCTTGCTCCTATGATGCTTTGTGCCATCATGAAAATTTGTCGAGGGCTTGGTTTGTTGGAACCTAGCTCTCTTTTGGAAATTAGATACCTCGTGTTTGTTTTCCTTCAATTGGTTTCTTGTTTCCTTTTATTTGGCATGTGTCAATGGATATCTCATTCCTTGAGGTATCTTTTAGTTGATATCCTTCAAGTGATATTTCTTTTTTGTTTACGATCTTATTATCACTTGATACCTTGTCTTTTGGTGACTTATCAACTTTGTGTTGAGTTGATTCTTAAGAGTCTTGAGCATGCATATCTACTATATACAACTTCTTTTGCTTGCTTTCCTTCTTTGACCCAATATATAAGGGAAAATCCACCTTGTCATAAATTGGCTAAAGTGTGCATGAAATTCAAATTCATATCTATATGCACATATGTATGTGGAGTTTGTCCTATGTATTGATGGTTTTCTAACTCTTTGGTCCCAATGAGTTTGGGCACCATTTTGTTTGTTTTGCTGTTCCAGGAACAACTGGAGATGCATTGGATGCTCGGCTCACCTATAAGGAAGGTGTTGAGACTATGTGATTATTGGATCCAAGTTAGGATGATCAAAGAACAACTATCTACTACATCAATCCAATGTTGTCTCGGTAACAGGTATCCACTTCATGCATTCTTTTCTTGCAAAGGCCCCAACCTGTCTTTTCTTTTCCAGGTTGCATCATTGCATGAATCTCTTGATTCATTCTTGTAGTACTTGTTTGCTTTCTCAAAGCATCCGAACGATGATGTCTTACTACTAGTTCGGATGTCTTTGATGTTCGTATGTTGGAAGTTCATATTGTACAATAAGAAAATATTAGGCCATGTGCTATGCTTCCAAGCAAAAGATCTCATTGATATATTTATGACTTCCTTTTGGATATCTAGTTTGTTCCTTCTTGTAACCATTTCGTGTGTACATCCTTCTTTGTGGATATATATCATCATGATTGTCTTCTACCTAGAATCTTTTACACATGAGAGAAGTTACATCTCTAATTGATATCATCTTTTCTTTCACGTCCATCGTTACATTTCCTTTTCCAGTTTTTGGTGGCTTCGTGAAAGGATTTGTTTTGAGTGTGTATCTTATTTTCCTACATCTTGATGCACTCTTTGGCCGTGAAGATTATTTTTCCTCATGCTTGTCTTGATGAGGGTTTTGCCATTTCAATTAGTATCCCTCCTCTTGATAAGGTTCTTACTTCCTATGTTCACAATGGGTTGTCACAAGCGTTAGTTCTTATTTTGTTTATTAGTAAGCTTGTGAACCCATTTTCTAGTATGTGTGTGTGGGAATGATATGTCTTGCACTTTGTATCTCATTTCATCAAGACTATGTTGATGAGTAATGCTCATCCTTATCTTAGTCTTCTCAAGTGCTTTGCCATGACTCACACACATTACTTTGGTTGAGCCTATTCTTAAGTTGCTTCTTTTACATCTTGCTCAACCATTTGTTTTGTGCAATTGATATGCTTATTGTCTCATCTATCTTCTTGCACTCGTTGTGTGTTTTTATTAATTTTGGGGGAGCAACGATCCAATTTTGTGCACCTATATCAAATACAAAAATCTCGTATTAGTGCACAAATCATGGGGAGCTTCTCTAGTTTTTGATAAAACACTCCGTTGCCTTTATCATAATATCTTTTATTCATGTGGTTCGAAGGACCATATGATTGTTTGTTCCATCTGGAATCTTTTGATTGCTTGCCTCTATTTTTGTATGTCTTTGTGGCATACGATCCTTTTATTTGCAATCTTTGGGTCCTCAATATAGTTTGTTTCCCTCCAACTACTTATCATTGTATTTGTGTATTTCTCTGCACTCATTTGCTGAGAAGTACACACTTTGTGGAGGACCACCTACTATATTGGCTTTCTAAACTTTTCGTCCATTCTGGCAATCGATGCCAATGGGGGAGAAGTGTAGAGAGTTTACTTTGGATATGTTTAGAGGGTTTTGCTTTCATTGCGTAAGCATTTACATCTTGCACGCATGCATTATTAGCTTGTATGTGTGCGCTTGGTTATGCTTATTTCCTTATATAAACTCTCTTGAAGTGGTTGTCTTCAATTACCAAAATGGGGGAGATTGTTAGAGCATATATCTCCATATGTGGTTTTGGTAATTGATGACAATTCCTATGGACTAATGGTTGCCTTAAGTTATATTTATAGGATTTGTCCATAGGCACTTCTTGAAGTCCATCTGTTGGGTTCAAAGAGTTTATATGATGACCAAGATGGTATTCAAGGTATTATCCAAAGAATGGTCATAGAAACACTAGATTGATCAAGATCTCAGACAAAGAGTAAATCAAGATGATCAACACACAAAGCGTATAAGATGTACCGAGAGGGATCAAGTGATCCCATGGTATGGTAAGCATTGTCCATTACGTGTTTGTGTACTAACCCATGGTCTTTGTGAGAGTCCTATGTGGGGGTTAGGTGTGCTTCCATGGGCTTGCGTCAAAAGGAAGATCTCATACAACCCATGAAGGATGACGTCAAGTGGTGATCGTCATCAATATTGTGGTGTGCAAGTTCAAGTGGATCAGCACGAATATATCATTGAAATTATTTTTAATGATCATGTGTTGATAAGGACAAGCTCATGTGCTAACAAGGACAAGATCAAGATAAGCATTCCTGAGCACTACATGCTTGATTCTTGTGGATGTCCACATGGTGGACAAATGAAGATGAATACATAAGCTAGGCTTTACACATTGTGTATGGGAGAGCTGCTTGAAGACTTCATCATGTCTTGCTTTCAACTTGAGCTAAGAAGGAACAACAAGATCAAGCTCAAGTGAAAGGGATAACTCAAAGGTATTAGTTCCTTTGACGTTAGTGGTGCGGAGTGATGATCAGTGAATAAAAGTATACACTCAAGTATGGATCATCAGTACCCCTTTTATGATTCTTGAGTCTTTAGGGATCCCGCACTATTAAGAGGGGATCACAGGTTTTGCGATGAACTTGCTCAAACTACATCTCTACTTTTCTGCTCATACCTTATCTCAAAACAGAACGAATGTCTCGGACTTCCGGCCTCCTCCGGACGTCCGGCCCGGAACCTTGCAGCAGAGAAACATGAGCCATATAACTCGGACTTACGGCTCCCTCCGGACATCCGAGGGCCGGACGTCCGACCAACTTCGGAAATCCGGAACTTTGCACCAGAGAAACTTGAGCCATATAACTCGAACTTCCGGCTCCCTCCGGACGTTTGAGGGCTGGACGTCCGACCTCCTTCGGAAATCTAGAATCTCGCACCAGAGCAGTTTGAGTCGAATAACTCGGACTTCCGGCTTCCTCCGGACGTCCGATCCCAGTTCAACTACACAGTGATTCCAGATATATATGCATCTCTCGGACGACCGAACCCTGTCGGACGTCCGACACCTTGTCGGCGTCCGGACATCTGAGAAACTGCCGGATGTCCGACCACTGGTAGACTTAAGTGACCCCAACGGCTATTTTTCTCTCCCCACTATAAATACCCCCCTCCCACTTTGTGAGAGTGTGCCAAACACAGCCATATCCTCATCAGAACACATTTCTACCTCACACACATTTTCTTACATTAAATCTTAGATCCCAAGAGCATTTGTGAGCCCCTTTGAGAGTTGTTCCAATCAAAATGTAGATCGTCTCCCTCTCCTTCTCTCAACCCAAACTATTTGAGATTTGAGAAAGTTTTGAGCATTCCCCATGATCTTGTTACTCTTGGAGGTTGGAGACTCCTAGGCGGTAGGAGTTCTTCGGAGAGGTATCAATCCGTGTGATTACCCCCCGAAAAAGTTTGTGAGGGTTTGGAAGCTACCTCAAAGGCTTACCACTAGTGGTTGAGAAACGCCTTCGTGGTGTTATCTCAAAGGGAGAATAGGGTGAGCCTTCGTGGCGTTGGTGTGCCTTCATGGTAACATCCACCTCTCTAACGGTGACTAGCTTCCCTCCAAGGAAGTGAACATCGGGATACATCTTTGTCTCAGTGACCTTGGTTATCCTTAACCCTAACTCCTTACTTGTGGTTTACTTGTGTTACTTGAGAATACATACATTGCATATTGTTTGTGCTCATTATATTGTGTTGGCTATTTCTTTGTACAAGATTAATCGTTCAAGCATACCCTCTATATCCACACGTTCACACTTGCAGCTTTTGATATATCGTGTGCTATAGTGTGATCTAGTATCTTGTGTCGTTCACCTACTTGTCGGGTGATATAGCTCAAGTAAGTTTGTGTAACTTGCTTGTGCTTTTTAGTAACTGTATTGTGTCCATCTTGGTAGATCGTGTTGTTGATACACGTTGCGGTGCCTATTGCATTTAGGATTTGTGCTTGAAAAGTATCCTCTTAGTTTATTTCTGCATTAGGTTTAAGCCAGATCCGAAGAAGTTTTTAAATAGCCTATTCACCCCCCCTCTAGGTGTCATCGAGGTCTTTTCAAATGCCCCCAATGATATGACTGTTATGTGGATAAGGTCTGGGAAAGGTGGCGCGCACCGCGACAACGGTCGTATCTTTTAACTCTGAAAGTCCTGGTGTCTCTCATGTTCCTCACTAATAGGCAACCCGCACTAGCGAAATCCTAACTCCTCAGTTGGTGCCATTTCTTGAGAGACATAATAACTTCGTCTCTATAACTGAGGACTTTGACTATACTGTGATAGATTTTCAAATGCTTCACTCAAAGGATTAGGTATTTGTAGGCTTTGAGATGAGCATCTTGAGGAAACTTTTCCTTAGTATTACCTCGACCCCCATTTAACACTATGGTCTTCCTATGACTCAAGAAAGAAGAAAATGAAACAGAAAAAGTAATTCTTCAAGCTTCAAAGTCTTCAGAGCATCTTGAGGAAACTTTTCCTTAGTATTACCTTGACCCCCTTTAACACTACGGTCTTCCTATGACTCAAGAAAGAAGAAAATGAAATAGAAAAAGTAATTCTTCAGGATACACCAAATTCCTCATTTTCAAAGTCTTCATGAGGAATGACAATTTCTTAGCTATCAAAGTTTTCGAGGAATTACCGAAGTCTTCACCCGAAGACATACATTTTTATGGGTCGATATTCTTCGAATAACTCAAACTCCTCAGCGACTTATAGGGCCTGTGTACACTCAAAAACACATTAGTCTCTTAACCTCTAAGTCTTCAGTCAACCAAAATCACTAAGAGGCACTAGAAGGACTTACAATCTCCCCCTTTTTGGTGATTGATGACAAATATGTTAAGTTTTCATTGGGGATAAAAGTATGAAGTGTAAGTTCTGAGTTTGAGGAATTTGAATGCAAGATATAGAGAAACTCCCCCTGAATATGTGCATATTTGAGGAATTTGCTTTGGACTGCAAATGCACATTGAGGATTTATACCATGTATATCTCCACCTATATCTTGTAATTCATACACGTATTTAATCATATAGTATGAGGAATTTGAAATGCATGATGAAAAGTGGTGTGTGATGAATTTCAGCATGCATGCATTTAATCAACTTGAGGAATAAGCATGCGAAGAAAAACGTGTCAAAAGTGTCAGAACACCACCGGACTTAAGTTTACAACTCATTACATCAAACACTTCAGAAGAACGGGAGTTGTAACTTAACAAAGTTATAGTATCCCATATAGAAGACCCGTTTGATGACTAACTCGGATTTCTCCCCATTTGTCATCAAGTGACGAAAAGGGACAAAGCTGAGGACTATCTCCCTTGAAGAATATCAACTGGTTGATGGAGGAGGAGCGCCAGCATTGTTGGGGTCATTTTTCTTGGTTGGACCGACAACTGTGTCATCAAGATCTTCAGCTTCATCTGCTGTGCGCGATGAGAAATATGAACTTGCCACCAGATCGGGAACATGGATCTTCTTGAATTTCTTTGGTGGCCATGACCAGTGAAAATCTTGGTGAAACTCCATTTCAGTGAGTTGTTCAGGAGTCTTGAGATGCGATAGAATGGCCCAAGTGTGATCAAAGACTTCGTGAAGATAATAGTGGTTTTTTCATGGCATTTTGTGTGGCACTTATGCTTCGCACAGTGGAGCCAAACTGACGCTTAAACCACGTGTGGTTGAGACAAACTTTAATACGAAGACTAAGGAGAAGCTCACAGTCAGTCATCACATGTCAGATAGACATGCGAGGGGCTTTGGCTTTTGCATCAGAATCTTGTGAAGCAGTGTCGTCATTCGTGGAATATGATGCTGCCTCACGAAATTGACCAAGATTTTGTAGACTGTCCTGGGCACATATAGCAATTCCTTCACGAGTTATAGAGTCCTTGGTGGCTTGCCAGGTGCCAAAGGCTTCATGAGCACTTGCACCAAGTGATTTGGCAGCCCTTTGTCATCATATAAACACCTAGCTCCTTCTGAGGGAATTGGGACTGGCAGAGCTCGAAGCAATTTAGTAGCTAGAACAGTATAATGTGCATTCTATGTCATCTAGCCCAAGATATAAGTGTTGATATCTTTGGGTTCACCAGAGATATGCAATGTGGCATAAAATTGAAGAATAATTTCTTCATTCCAATCACACATGTCTAAGCAGAATTGAAGTAACTCAGCATGATGAAGAACATTCAGAACTGGGTTAAGCATGGAAGTTCTTCCAAGTCTACGTGAGGAATCTGCTGGTGTTGAAAGAGCTTGTTCTTATCGACGAGTACAACACCATAGTAGTTGAGTTGAGTTGTTGTCCAGAACCTCTCGCGCCTGATTCGAGGAGAGTCATACAGATTTACACTGATGAAATAGTGGTGTTCATCAAAGAACCACTCCTTTTCAAATTTTGGCCTTTTGGTGTAAGCCCGAAAAGCTTTGGTTGAGCATTTTGTTGAAGATTACCAACAACCTGAGGAATTTCAGCCACGACCACTGCTGACTGAGGATTTGCAACATGTGGTTCAACAACATTGTATTCACCTTGAGAAGGTGCATTTGCTTCAACCACACGTTCTTCAGTCTGAGGAATGTGCTATGCAGATGTATCACGATATGGTGCAACAGTTTCCTCAACTTTCTCATTTTCGTCAGCTGATGCACTTGATTCTTGCTCCCGGATAGACTTCTTCGGAGTGTTTCTTTCTTCAGACCCAGTTTGAATTTCTTCAATGACTGCAGGGGACTGAGGAATTAGAAGTAGTGGAGTGGCCAATGGAGAGTTGGGATGAGCTTCTTCTCAATATTCATCATTGATGACTGGCGTTGTGCAACCAATGTCCACTTCTTCATCTTTTCCTTCATCTCCCATGTCAGTTCTCAGCTGTGGCTGGGGAGATTAGGCTTGAGGATCAACTTCAATTTCTTCGTCGAGATGCTCTATGGAAGCAGCAGACCGAGTTTCTTCCATTTCTTCATCCCCTTCTCGGATGACATGTTCGATACGAGAGGGTGCAATCACATAACAAGGTGTAGTGTTGATTGGTGTTGCATTAATTGGAGCAGTTGAGGAACTTCTCAAAGTCCTCAAGCGTTTTGCTTCTGAGGACTGTGAAGTTGTTGATGCCTTTCGCTTATTGGCTTCCTTCTCAACAACTTTGGTTTTCTTCACTTCTGATGCAGAAGGAAGATTTGTTTTCTTAACCTTTGAAGACTTTGATGCTGGAGCTGTTTCTTCAGGCACGGCTGATGCAGTCATCTTGGTAGTAACAGGTTCTTCAGTCGCAGCTATTTCGTGAGCTGCCGTGGCAGGTTCGTCATGTTGAAGAACTTCATCATCAGATTCGTCAGGCAGTTGAACAGTTAAGTTCCCTAAGGAATTTGAGGTTGCATTTTGGCTGCAACATGTTCGTTGTGATTAGTGACGAGTTTGGTTCCAATGCTGACGAATCTGACTTTTGCGCCCTTCCATTCCGCATGAAAGCGATTGTATTCTTCACTGAGGTTTTTGATCCCGATTTTGGCGGTGAGGAGGTGATCAGGGGTCATGGTCAAAATGTTGTTCTTCAGAAGGATCTTTTTCTAAGTCTTAGCCCTTCTCACTTGCTTGGCTTTCTGAATCTTCTATTTTTCCTCATTTATGAATGCAGTCAGCATATGACTTGGTCCAGGAGGAAGCTTCAAGTCGTCAATTGGTGTTTGAAGATTTTCACACCATAGGTCTATGAAATTTAATATCACCTTTGGGCTCATGACGAGGGGAATGGTGGTGCCTTTGGCTTGAGCAACTCTTTCTTAATTATTTCTCATGATGGCAGCCAATTCTTCATCATCTCCTTCATGTTCCTCTGATCCGAAGGGTACAGTGAAGACAACTTTTCTTGGGATGGGCCTTTTTCCTCTCCCACCGGTCATCTTTTTCTTCAAGGTTCCACTTGAAGAATGTGCAGAGCTAGAAGAAGATGGTCCTGAGGGAATTGACGTCCCAGTTGGATGCTAACTTGTCTGTGGTTGTAATGGAAGTGAAGACTTTGTGGCAGTTGAAGACTTTGCAGTCACATTTGGAGCTGTCTGAGGATTTTGCCATGAGAAATGTGTCGTTGAGGACTTGGGATTGACAACTGATTTCTTCATCAGAACCTGCTTAGGAGTTGGTTCAGCGCCAGAGGCCTCAGCAGCAGAGGAGGAGGTAGTAGCAGCTGTAGCAACAGAGCCCTCGTTGAATTTCTTCACAATTTGTTTTGCCATTTTCTGCAATTTAGCCTCATACTTTTCTTTTTCATCAAGAAAGTCTCAATTGTGGCCAGGCTTGTGGGATCAGCCACTTGTTGATTTCCCACAGGAGGTCTTTTGCAAGGGGGCTTCACGGAGAATTTCTTCATGTACTTCAGAGTGACATATCTATACTCCTTCCATTCCTTAGCCCATCTCCTTTCAATTTTCATCACGCGCGTTTTGCGCTTCTCCTTGGTCTCTTTCCCATATATTTCTTCATTAGGGGTGCAATATTCATCATATATATCTTCAAGATCTTGAATGCAGTGTTGGACTCTCGCTTCTTCCCACCCTTGTGTTGTTTATTTTCCCTAGCCATTCTCTTCAGTTGAGGAATATGCCAAGGAATTTGAATTGTTGAGGAATCTAATGTGGTATGCAAATTTTCTTCAAGAAACATTGCAAATGAGTTAACTTGATGAGAACCTAGTGATTCGTCAGCACACATTTTGTACTTGTGAACAGAATATAGGTGCAAGGAATTTGAAGAGGTCATACGCGTTCTCAGAAGATTTTCAAAAATAAATTAAGGTGAGGAATTTCACCCATAAGGTGTCTTGAGAAATTTCACTAAGTGTTCTTGGCCTTGGTTCCGGAGTTGTGCAGATTCTAAAATTCACACAGTTGAGGAATCGTTTGAAGAATAACAGTGCTTAGAGAAATTCATCAAGTGATCTATGTAGAAGTGTGATACGTCTCAAACGTATCTACAATTTTTGATAGTTTCACGCTGTTATCTTGTCATCTTTGGATGTTGTGTTTACCTTTTTTATCTTTTTTGGGACTAACTTATTAATTCAGTGCCAAGCACCAGTTCCTGTTTTTTCTGTGTTTTTGACTCTTTTCAGATCTGATTTCGGAATGGAGTCCAAACGGAATAAAATCCCCAAAATAATTTTTTCCAGAACGGAAGAAGATCGGGAGGCTTGAGGGCCAAGGCAGTGGGCTCACAAGGAGCCCACAAGCCCTGTTGCCTCGGCCAGGGGGCCTACAGCAACCAGGCTTGTGGCCTCCCTGGCGCTCCCCTACGCTAGCTCTTTGGCCTATAAATTCATTAAAAATCCAGAAAAAATCACGGCATCCACGAAAACACTTTTCCGCCGCCGCAAGCTTCTGTTTCCGCGAGATCTCATCTCGAGACCCTTCCGGTGCCCTGCCGGAGGGTACTTTGGAGTTGGAGGGCTTCTACATCAACATCATCACCTCTCCAATGACTCGTGAGTAGTCCACTTCAGACCTACGGGTCTTCGTGAGCAAGGAAGTTGGATGCATACCCACTAGTTTTCTTTAAGAGCTTTCGCATACTCTTCGCTCTAGTGCATCATTTGTATGGCAATCCCTACTCATTCACGTTGATATCTATTGATGAGCATCTCCATAGCTCATTGATATGCCTAGTCAATGTGACCATGTTCTCCTTGTTTGTCTTGCAACCTCCACCACACTCCACACCACTTATAGTGCTAAAACCATGGCTCACGCTCATGTATTACGTTAGAGTTGAAAAGGTTTGAGAAAGTAAAGGTGTGAAAAAAATTACTAGGCCAATACCGGGGTCGTGCATGATTTAAATTCGTTGTGCAAGGATGATAGAGCATAGCCAGACTATATGATTTTGTAGGGATAACTTTCTTTTGGCCTTGTTATTTTGAAAGTTCATGATTACCTTACTAGTTTGCTTGCATTATTATTCTCTCCACGTCAATAGCAAACTATTGTTTCGAATCTAATGGATCTGAACATTCATGTCACATAAGAGGAGTTACAAAGGACATCTAAGCTAGGTAGCATGAAAGCATAAAAATTCATTCTTTATCACTTCCCTACTCGACGACGAGCAGGAGTTAAGCTTGGGGATGCTTGATGTGTCTCAAATGTAACTATAATTTTGATTGTTTCACGTTGTTATCTTGTCATCTTTGGATATTTTGTTTACCTTTTTTTATCTTTTTTGGTACTAACTTATTAATTCAGTGCCAAGCGCCAGTTCTTGTTTTTTCTGTGTTTTTGACTCTTTTCATATCTGATATTGGAACGGAGTCCAAACGGAGTAAAATCCCCGAAATAATTTTTCCAGAACAGAAGAAGATCGGGAGGCTTGTGGGCCAAGGTAGTGGGCTCACAGGGAGCTCACAAGCCGTGTTGCCGCAGCCAAGGGGGCCCGCTGCAACCATGCTTGTGGCCTCCCTGGCGCTCCCCTACCCTAGCCCTTTGTCCTATAAATTCCCTAAAAATCCATAAAAAATCAGGGCATCCACGAAAGACACTTTTCCGCTGCCACAAGCTTCCGTTTCCGCGAGATCTCATCTGGAGACCCTTCCCGGTGCCTTGACGGAGGGGACTTTGGATTGGAGGGCTTCTACATCAACATCATCGCCTCTCCAATGACTCGTGAGTAGTCCACTTCAGACCTACGGGTCCGTAGTTAGTAGCTAGATGGCTTCTTCTCTCTCTTGGATCTTCAATACAAAGTTCTCCATGATCTTCATGGAGATCTATCCGATGTAATCCTCTTTGGCGGTGTGTTTGTCGAGATCTGATGAATTGTGGATTTGTGATCAGATTATCTATGAATTATATTTGAGTCTTTGCTGATTTCTTATATGCATGGTTTGATATGCTTGTAAGTCTCTCCGAGTCTTGGGTTTTGTTTGGCCAACTAGATCTATGATTCTTGCAATGGGAGAAGTGCTTGGTTTTGGGTTCATACCGTGTGGTGACCTTTCCCAGTGACAGAAGGGGCAGCAAGGCACGCATCGTGTTGTTGCCATCAAGGGTAACAAGATGGGCTTGTATCGTAGATATGAGATTGTCCATCTACATCATGTCATCTTGCTTAAGGCGTTACTCTGTTCTTTTGGACTTAATACAGTAGATGCAAGCTGGATAGCGGTCGACGTGTGGAGTAATAGTAGTAGATGCAGAAAGTATCATTCTACTTGTTTTGGACGTGATGCCTATAGATATAACATTGCCTTAGATAACGTCACGACGTTGCGCGGTTCTATCAATTGCTCGACAGTAATTCGTTCACCCACCGTCTACTTGCTTTCATGAGAGAAGCCACTAGTGAACACTACAGCCCCCGGGTCTATTCACAACTATCGTTTCCACTTTCACTTTTACTTTGCTTGTTTACTTTGTTGCTTTCAGTTCTCACTTTGCAAACAATCTATAAGGGATTGACAACCACTTCATAGCGTTGGGTGCAAGCTCTTTGTGTTTGTGCAGGTACTTGTGACTTGACGAGATCTTCCACTGGTTCGATACCTTGTTTCTCAAAACTGAGGGAAATACTTACCGCCGCTGTGCTACATCACCCTTTCCTCTTCAAGGGAACACCAACGCAAGGCTCCAAGGCCGCGGGGAAATCCTTTGCATATTTGCCAAGGAAGTCCCTAAAGGCGTAGCCATAGCAGCAGGATTCCTGGCGTCGTACCAGGGAAGGTCTGTTGTCGCAGTAGCAAAGTGTATGTATGATGAATGTGCTGAAGAATAACATGTTTTGCAGATTTTATGAGAAATCAAAGATCTACAAGGGTAGTAAAAGTGAAGCTTAATTTACCCTTGTTGAAGAACACAACGAACATGAGGAAGTGTGAGATAAGTTCATTGCGTTTGATTTTCAGCACCCTAACTTGGCGGCAGAAGATGGCTATGGTGGCGGCAGAAGGAATATTTCCGCGACCGGTGTGAGTTCGGCGATGGCGAGGCCGAGGCAGGGAAGTTGTTCCTCACCGGCGGCGAGGATTTTGAGCAGTAGTGCTAGGTTTGAACTCGAGCAGTGAGATGAGAGCGAGAGGAAGAAATTTTACTAAAAGGGAAGAGGGGGCTATTTATAGCTCAGGTGAAACGGTGTGGTGCAAAATTTTTGGACCGAAATGCCCCTGACCCTTCCTCTTCGCTTGACACGCGCCACCCACATATTAAGCACTGGATTTAGTGGAGGTCGTGCTTATCCAATCGTGGGTAGTGGGTGTAGTCTGGGCGGTAACGACTGGAAAGTTTGAAATAAATTTTGACGACTTTGTTCGCAAATTTTTCAGCTCACAAGGATTCAGTGAAGACTTTGAACGAGTTTCAAATAGAACACATATGAAGAATTTGAGAACATATTGGGTTGAGCTTAGAATAGTGGGGGAATGGGTCCGATCATATTCACTCAGAAGAAAAACGCAATATGAAGACTTAGCAGTAAGTGAATGATGTTGAGGACTTTGAAAGCTTTATGAGACAATCATATAGTGATATACCTGCTGATCGAAATCTTTACCATTTTCGTCAGTGCAGACGTGGCCGTTGGTAGGCATTGAAATTTTGACACCTTTGCATTCGTGCATGCCGATTTCTTCGGGACATCCTTCAGGTATTTCTCTTGAGAAATGAAGATTTCATTGCATTCCTGGCGAATTTGAAGCCCTAGGAAGAATTTCAGCTCCCCCATCATGGACATTTGATATTCTTCACCGATCATGTAGGCAAATTCGTCTGCGTAACATAGCCAGTACAACCAAAAATTATATCATCCACATATATTTGGCACACAAATAGTTCTTGTCATAGGATTTGGTGAAAAGAGTAGGATCAAGTGAACCAGGTTTGAAGCCTTTCTTCATGAGGAATTCCTTTAATGTGTCATACCATGCCCGAGGGGCTTGCTTGAGGCCATAGAGCGCTTTGTTGAGTCTTAAGGCTTTGTGAGGATGCTTTGGGTCTTCAAAACATGGGGGCTGAGCAACATATACTTCTTCCTCAAGCTTACCATTGAAGAATGCACTTTTCACATCCATTTTATGTAAGGTGATATTGTGATGATTAGCATAAGAAAGCAATATACGAATAGCTTCATGTCTAGCAACAGGTGCAAAAGGTTCATCAAAGTCAATTACTTCAACCTGTGTGTAGCCTTGTGCTACAAGTCTTGCCTTGTTCCCCACTACCTGACCATCTTCGTCTTGCTTGTTTCGGCAGACCCACTTGGTATTGATGAAATTGTGCTTGCGAGGACCGGGTCGTTTGACAAGTTCCCACATGTTGTTGAGCCTCAATTTGATGAAGTTCTTCTTGCATAGCTTGAATCCACTCAGGTTCCAAGAAGGCTTCATCTACTTTTGAGGGTTCCATGATAGAAACGAAAGAAGAATGCCCTCAAAACTTAATTAAATGTGAAGTTCTTGAGCGTGTGATGGCACCTCGCGCATTGATATCATCGAGGATTTTGACAATTTCCACTTCATTTGCGATCCTCAGATGAGTGGGTTGAATACTTTGATTGGGTTGAGGAATTTGATCCTAAGCAATTTCCTCAAGCGCACCACCCTGGATTTCTTCATTGTTTGGGATGACTTCTTCAACCTGCGGTCGTTCTTTAGTAGGAATGATATCTTCAGTAGCATTGAGATTAATAGCTTTCTCAGGAGGCATTTCATCTAGCACAGGAGGCAGGTGCTCTCTTTCCGAGCCATTAGTTTCATCGAACCGCACATCTACAGTTTCAACAACCTTGTTGTGATAGTTGTTAAAGACTCTTTAGGTGTAAGAGTCCTTTCCGTAAGCAAGCAGAAAACCCTCATGTGCTTTCGATGCAAACTTTGAAATATGGTGAGGATCTCTAATCCAGCATCTTGCACCGAAGACTTTGAAGTAACTTACATTAGGTTTCTTGTCAATGAGGAGTTCGTATGAAGTCTTCTTGAGGAATTTGTGAAGATATACCTTGTTGATGATGTGGCAGGCAGTATTGATTGCCTCAGGCCAGAAGTGACGAGGAGTCTGATATTCTTCAAGCATAGTCCTTGCCATCTCAACCAGAGTCCTGTTCCTCCGTTCCACGATGCCATTTTGTTGAGGAGTATAAGGAGCAGACAACTCATGAGTAATACCAAGTTCATAAAGATAGTCATCGAGACCAGCGTTCCTGAACTCTGTTCCATTGTCACTCGTGATATGCTTGATCTTGACGCTGAAGTTCGTCAAGACCCTTGAGGAAAATTGTTTGAATACTTCCTGCACTTCAGTTTTGTAAAGTATAATGTGCACCCAAGTACAACGAGAATAGTCGTCAACGATGATAAAGCCATATAGTGATGCTGCATTGATTAGAGTAGCATAATGAGTATGTCCAAAGAGGTCCATGTGAAGCAATTCAAAAGGGCGAGTGGTGGTCATGGTAGTCTTCGAGGGGTGCTTGGATCTGGTCATCTTCCCACACTCACAAGCCCCATACAGATGATCCTTGAGGAATTTGACACTTTCGATGCCAATGACATGTTGCTTCTTTGCGAGCGTGTGAAAATTCCTCATGCCCGCGTGACCAAGTTGTTGATGCCATAGCCAACCCTTGGAGGCTTTTGCAAGTAAACACGTGCCCGGGTGTGGACCTGTAGAGAAATCAACAATGTACAAGTCTCTTGTCCTAAAACCTTCGAAGACTTTGGATTTGTGAGATTCCATGATGACCATGCATTGATATTTGCCAATGATTACAATAATATCAAGATCACAAAGCATTGATACTGACATGAGGTTAAACCCAAGGGATTCGACAAGCATGACTTTGTCCATGTGTCAATCCTTAGAAATAGCCACGTTACCAAGTCCCAATACCTTGCTTTTACCTTTGTCTACATAGGTGATATGCTTGAGTGGTGCAGGAGTCTATGGAATGTTCATCAATAAGCTTTTGTCACCAGTCATGTGATTTGTACATCGATTGTCAAGAACCCACTATGTGGTTTTTGGGTTGTCATCCTGCAGATGAATTAGTAATGCTTACCATCTCATATACTTCAGAGTGAAGAATATGATATCAAATTCATTAGATTTGAATTCCATGACATAAAGTAGAATTAGGACATAATGAGGACGTGTGAAATGATAAGACATGTCATCAGGATTATCTGGCATCCTATCAAGCAATTTCCTCAGGTCTCCAGGAAATTCTTTAGATGATGACTTTCATGTGGAGACCTGACTTGCAGAAGTGATTTTTTCAATTTCTTCACCACCCACATCTGGAGGGGTGGCAAAGAGTTCATCATTCTGCAGAACCATAAGAAAATTGAGGATTGAAGCTAATGCACTTCGTTTCACAAGAGGGGGGGGTTAGAGTACTCAAATGAATAAGCAGCGAAATTATTTGAGGACTTATAAATATAGTGATTTGAGTAATAGTACACATATTCATGCCCCTTGTTTTTTCCCTGCATATCAGAAGCATTAGTGCGAGTACGAGCATAGTTTTGACCATATGAGGAATTTGATCCTCATGAAGACTTTGGTCCACTTGAGGAATTTGATCTAGGGTTCCTGTTCTTCACTCGTGGTGTCATGAGGACATTCACCTTCCAAGCTACTTTTGGGAACCCAGATTTTCCTCAAGGGTGATCCATTCCTGCAGTTAGTTCCAACATATCTAACAAATACTTCACCATTCTGATTTTTGAAAAGTTTATATTTGGAGTCAAATGACTCATCAGAAGGGGAAGAAGTTTCACATGCAAAGCTTGATAATGTAGATGGATCAATCGGAGGTCCTTTTGCATCAACCCATGAGGTTTTGTTATTCTGCTCGGGTTTCTAGTATGATCCATCAGCATTCAATTTCATCTCAAATGCAATACCCGCTTTCCTAGGGTTTCTGTTCAGGATCTACTTTTTGAGCAGATCACAAATGGTTTGATACCCTTCGAGGCTTTTGTATATGCGTGTAACATACAATTCCTTCAAACCTGCATTGTCATCAGTGATATTCATGGTTTCCTCAAGTGCGGAATTCCTGACTATAGATACAGTTGAAGAATTTGCAGTAATAGAAGCATTTGAAGTTTTAGGTGAAGAATTTGGAGTTTCATGTTCAATGCATTTCATTCATGGTGGAATAAATTCTTCGTGAGCGGTATTGAACTGTTGAGCGAGCAAAGAATCATTTTTTGCTTCGAAGATCATCATGAGACATTCTTAGCTTCTCAAGATCTAGCTTTCTTTGAAGAAATTCATCAGAAAGTTTCTCATGATCAGCCAGGAGTGTGTTATGATGATATTGAAGACTGTCAAACCTAGACTAGAGACTTTGAACATCATCAGTCATGATTTCAGTCCGATCCATTTCCTCATTCAACACGTCATCGCTTTTGTCTAGAAGTTTCTGAAGCTTTTCAATAGCAGTTTGTTGCTTAGTGGCAATATTAGCAAGCTTCTAGTAACTTGGTTTTTGATAGTCATCAGGTTCATAGTCACTAGAGTGAGAAGAGGAAGTGTGGTTGTGTACCTTGGAACCTTTTGCCATGAAGAAATAGGTGGGAGAAAATTCATCATCATAGCCACCAGTGTTGTTGACGTTGTCATTTTCTTCGAGGTCAAATATAGACTTGCTAAAGAATGCGGTAGAAAGGGCTAGGCTTGCCACGCCAGACTCTCACTCCTCTTCAGATCTTCCCTCTTCATCACATTCTTAAGATTCTTCCTCAGAATCCATTTCCTTGCCAATAAGAGACCGAGCCTTTATGAAACTATTCTTCTTGTGCGTTGAGGACTTTGAAGATTTCAACTTTTTCTTCGAGTCATCAGAACTGACATCCTTGCATTTGTTCTTCTTTGATTCCTTCACCCAACGAGACAATCAACAATGTAGTGACCAGACTACTTTCATTTATGACAGGTTCTTTTCTTGTAGTCCTGAGATGAAAGTTCTGATTTTCTCACAACTCTTTTTGAGGACTTCCCGAACTGACCTCGTCTTGAGAATTTCTGGAATTTCCTTACGAGCATAACAAGTTCCAGACTAAGTTCTTCAGGATCACCAAGACTACAATCAGAGTCTTCTTCTTTAGACGAGGAAACAACCTTCGCCTTCAGCACACGAGGTCTTCCATTGCTTGTTCCATAGAGGTCTCTCTTCTCAGCTTGTTGGAATTCGTGAGTATTGAGTCTCGCAAGGATATGAGCGGAATCTAATAGCTTGTAATCTCTTTGCTCTGGAATCATCAGAACCAGCGTATTAAATGAGGAATCAAGAGATCTCACCAATTTCTTCACCACCTCGAGGTCAGTGATGTCTGTGGCTCCAAGAGCCTGTAGCTCATTTGAGATATCAGTGAGGCGATCGAAGGTTTGCTGGCAATTTTCATTATCGAGTCTTTTGAAGCGGTTGAAGATATTGCGAAGAACATCAACCTGAGAGTCATGTTGAGTGGACACGCCTTCATTTACTTTGGACGACCTATCCGAGATAAGCTTTGCAGATGCCAAAGCACTCACTCTGCCATTATAATTTTTGCTCAGATGGCCACAAATGATATTCTTTGCTTGGGAGTCAAGTTGCTTGAATCTCTTCACATCCGCAACATTGATAGTTGCAGTGATGGAGGGAACACCATTTTCCACAACATACTAGAGATCATTGTCAATTGCTTCGACGTGCATGAGCATCTTGTTCTTCCAGTAGGGGTAGTTTGTCCCTTCGAAGGTAGGACAGCCTGCAGTGACCTTAATCATACGTGCAATCGATATAACTAAAACTCCACATGGTTAAACCAAAATCACACAGAACAAGGGAGTACCTTGCTCTAATACCAATTGAATGTGCGTTATATCTACTAGAGGGGGGTGAATAGGAGATTTTTATGAATTCGTCACTGAGAAAATTCCTTGTGAGGAAACTCCTCAGTCACGAGCTGAGTGCATCGGAATAAGTACTCAGGCAAGTGTGCAAAACAACAATAACATAGTCTTTAGAGAGAAATAAAACATTTGGTTTGCACAAGTAGCGTGTTCAGGACATGCAGGTGAAGAATAAGTAAGGTGGAGAATTTGGGGTGAGGAAATCGTGGAAGTCTTCAGACAAATTCTTGAAATAGTAAAGATCAAAGTCGTCAATATACAATTGAGGAAATGAAAGGGTTGAGGAATTAGAACCAGGTGCTCGATGAAGATAGTGGTTTGATGACCCAGTTCCAACTCCTGTGACAGTCGTACGTCTGGTTTGGATTGGCTTGGTATTTAAACCAAAGGACACATAGTCCGAGGACACTAAGTCCTTACCGTATTCTCCTTGAGATAAGGACACACAATCCTCGCCCAACACTCGTGGTAAGTCTTCAGGAACGACTTCCAAACCCTCACAAACTTGGTCACCTAGCAATCCACAATTCATTGCTGGATGCTCTAGACCATGACGCCTAACCGTTTGGAGGACGCACAGTCCTCAAAGGTAACAAGTGTCGATTCCACACAGGAACAGTCCCTTCAGTGATGGTCAATCACTTTGGATTTTGGGTTTTTGGTTTGGATGTTTGGGGGTATTTCCTCATGATGATTTTCACTCAAAGTCCTCGAGGAATGGGTTGCTCACAAATGACAAGTGTCAGTTTCCCTCAGAGAAGCTAACCAACTAGTGGTTGTCGGACACGGCTATTTATAGCTTGGGAGCAATCCCGACATGATTTGACATAAATGTCCCCAATGATACGACCGTTATGTGGATAAGGTTGGGGACAGATGGCGCACGGTGCGGCAACAGTCAGATCTTTCAACTGTGAAATTCGTCATTTCTCTCATGTCCCTCACTAATAGGCAATTCTCACTAGTGAAATCCTAACTCACTTAGTGGAATTTTTCAGAGGCAGAAGAACTTCACCTCTGTCACTGAAGACTTTGACTAAACTATGAGAGATTTTCAAATGCTTCACTCAAAGGATTTCGTATTTGTAGGCTTTGAGATGAGCATCATGAGGAAAATTTTCCTTAGTATTACGTCGACCCCCTTTAACACTACCGCGTTCCAATGACTCAAGAAAGAAGAAAATGAAATGGAAAAATTAAATATTCAAGCTTCAAAGTCTTCAGAGCATTTTCTTCGGGATACACCAAATTCCTCATTTTCAAAGTCTTCATGAGGAATTACATTTTCTTCTCTATCAAAGTCCTCGAAGAATTACCAAAGTCTTCACCCGAAGACATACATTTTTAGGGGTCGATATTCTTCAAATAACTCAAACTCCTCAGTGACTTATAGGGCATGTGTACACTCACAAACACATTAGTCTATTAACCTATAAGTCTTGAGTCCACCGAAATCACTAAGAGGCATTAGATGCACTTAAAAAGGTATCAATCCAGTAGGAAGATCCACAAGACTCTATAAGCATCACCTGCACACAAATAGCAAATCCTCACAACCCAATGCGTGGAGGAGTTGTCAATCCCTCATGGGTAAAGTAAGGATAGAATGGTAGATGCAAATAAGAGTGATAGCAAATAAAACGCAGCAAGTTATTTTTGCGTTTTTTACATAGATCTGAAAACAAAAGAGAAAATAAAATAGAAACGCGAATAGCAAACTAGAGATTGCAAATAGATGATGTGATGTAGACCACACGGGCGTAGGTTTCAGTAGTGGCTTCTCCCAAGAAAATAGCAAATGGTGGGTAGAAAAATTACTGTTGGGCAATTGATAGAAGAGCAAATAATTGTGACGATATTCAAGACAATGATCGTGTATATAGGCATCACGTCCAAGACAAGTAGACCGACTTCTGCCTGCATCTACTTCTATTACTCCACACATCGACCGCTATCCAGCATGCATCTAGTGTATTGAGTTCATGGACAAATAGAGTAACGCCTTAAGAATGATGACATGATGTAGACAATATATATTCATGTAGGAATAGACCCCCATCGTTTTATCCTTCATAGAAATGATACATGCGTGTCATGTCTCTTTCTGTCACTTAGATTGAGCACCACAAGATCGGACCCATCACAAAGCACCTCTTCCCATTGAAAGATAAAAGATCAAGTTGGACAGATAAGAATCAAATATCAGAGAAGAAATACGAGGCTATAATAATTAAGCATGAATATGTTTTCATAGATCTAATAATAAACTCATAATTCATCAGATCCCAACAAACACACTGCAAAAGAACGAGTTACATCATATGGATCTCCAAGGGACCATTGTATTGAGAAAAAAACGAGAGAGAAAGCCATCTAGCTACTGCCTACAGACCCGTAGGTCTGATATAAACTACTCACACATCATCGGAGGAGCGCCAATGAGGATGGTGAACCCCTCCATGATCATGTTCCTCTTTGGAACAAGTTCTAGATTGGATTTCATGGCTTCTCGAACTTGCGGCGCTGAAACAAATTTTTGTTGACTCCCCGAGGGTTTTCTGAATATTGGTCTATTTATAGAACTCAGAGGCGGTGGAGGAGGCGCCCGAGGGCCCCACTAGACACCAGGGCACGCCAGGGCCCCTGGGTGCACCCTGGTGTATAGTGGGCTGCTTGGGCCACCTTTGGTGCTCCTTCGTGGCTCCCAAGTTTCCTTCTGGTCCAAAAACAATCTTCATAAAGTTTCGTGGCATTTGGACTTCATATAATATTGATTTTCTGCGAAGCAAAAAAAAGAAAAAACAACAACTCGCATTAGGCAATTGATACTTCCATTTTGCATCATGCTTTTATATCAATATTTATTGCATTATGGCAGGTTATTACATATTATGGTACAATAATTATTCATTTTCTCTCTTATTTTACATGATTTACATGAAGAAGGAGAATGCCAGCAGCTGGAATTCTGGACTTTAAAAGGAGAAAATCTGAGAGACCTATTCTGCACACCTCCAAAAGTCCTGAAAAGTTACAAAGAATTGGAATATATAAAAAATAATGGGCGAAAGAAGTACCGGAGGGGACCCACCAGGATCTCACAAGCTAGGGTGCGCAACCTACCTCCCTCACCGCGCCTTGCAGGCTTGTGGGCCCCATGGCAGGCCTCCGGTGCCCATCTTCTGCTATCTCAAGGGTTTTGACCTTCAAAAAATCATATCAGAGCTTTTGGGATGCAACGCCGCCATCTCGAGGCAGAACTTCGACAGAATCGATCTAGAGCTCCGGCGGAGCTATTCCGCCGGGGAAACTTCCCTCCCGGAGGGGGAAATCGAAGCCATTGTCATCACCAACGATCCTCTCATCGAGAATTGGTCAATCTCCATCAACATATTCATCAGCACCATCTCCTCTCCAAACCCTAGTTCATCTCTTGTATCCAATCTTTGTCTCAAAATCTCATATTGGTACCTGTCGGTTGCTAGTAGTGTTGATTACTCATTGTAGTTGATGCTAGTTGGTTTATATGGTGGAAGATCATATGTTCAGCTCCTTAATGATTATTAATACTCCTCTTATTACGAACAAGGATATTCTTTGTGAGTAGTTCCACTTGTTCCTGAGGGCGTGGGATAAGTCTTGTTATAAGTAATCATGTGAATTTGGTATTCGTCCGATATTTTGATAAGAAATATATGTTGTCTCTTCTCTAGTGGTGTCATGTGAATGTCGACTACATGACACTTCACCATTATTTGGGCCTAGAGGAAGGCATTGGGAAGTAATAAGTAGATGATGGGTTGCTAGAGTAACAGAAGCTTAAACCCTAATTTATGTGTTGCTTCATAAGGGGCTGATTTGGATCCATAGGTTTAATGCTATGGTTAGATTTATCTTAATTCTTCTTTCGTAGTTGTGGATGCTTGCAAGAGAGGTTAGTCATAAGTGGGATGTTTGTCGGGCAGCACCCAAGCACCGGTCCACCCACATATCAAATTATCAAAGTAACGAACGCGAATCATATGAGCATGATGAAAACTAGCTTGACATATATTCCGCGCTTTTCTTTATATAAGAGTTTGTCTAGGCTTGTACTTTGCTACAAAAAGGATTGGGCCACCTTGCTGCACCTTAGTTACAATTGTCACTTGTTACTCGTTACAAATTACCTTATCAAAAATCTATCTGTCATCGATAATTTCAGTGCTTGTAGAGAATACCTTACCGAAAACCGCTTGTCATTTCCATCTGCTTCTCGTTGGGTTCGACACTCTTACTTATCGAAAGAACTACGATAGATCTCCTATGCTTGTGGGTCATCAAGTGTCGGGACCCCGATCCTAAGCCATAGGAATCCAGCATGTAACACATCGCATCCCTTTGCGGTCTCACGCACGGTTAACCCCACGGCTGTAGCCTTACCTTAGCCGGGACCGTTTGCGCCTTTTGACTCACGTATGCAATTGTGTCGCTAGCATTCCAATGTCAAAGAACCCGGATCGACAAGTCTAGTCATAAACCAAAGTGGGAGTACCGCACAAGGACAAGCATACATGACCCAACAAAGCAGGTGTCGGTCACCAGCGAATGTAGACGAGTCGTAGCAAGCTACAAGGACTCCATTACATCGCGTGACATTTCCCCCAAAGGGGACAGACACAGCAGCTAAGAAGGACACACGCCGGTCAACCAATGTGTCCGGAGCAGTAGCGAGCTACCATGGCTCATTGTATCACAAAGGGGCATTTCCCTGTAAGGAGTGCTACTAAAGTTTACGGCTAGGGAATCGAACCCCATACATATCAAGTACGACACACGTACGCATGGCATACCGATATAAATAGATACATCGATGGCATCACAACATAACCATAGACATACAAGCTTTATTTAAGAGGCTCGGAAGAGCCACACACATAATATTACACAATAAGGGTCTCATGACCCGTCATAGCACTCATTCAGTTACAAGCCAGCGGAAGTGTTTTAAACTGTCTGAGTACAGACAGGTGAAACTAGAAGGCACATGGCCTGACTATACTACAGACCCAACCTAGGGCCAGATTGTAGCTGGGACACCAGCTACTCGTCGTCGTCGATGTCTATGAAGAACCCTCCATTAGGGTCATTAGCAACCTCTGCAACATATATTAAGCAAACATGAGTACGGAGGTAATCAGCAAGACTTTAGGATAACTATCTACTCATGCAATGTATCAATAAGGTATTGTGGGGTTTCATGCGGAAAGCCAGCATTTGACTCGTGGCTAGACAACTTGCATTTTTAAATAATTTTGACAACTTGATTTCTCGCACTCGAGTCCACTAACACCACAACAATACTCCATCGTGGAATCATTCCGTCTCCATACGGAAATGCCGTCCACGACACTCACGCTTATCTTGACAATTTTAGGAGTATCCATTTAAGTTATCTATGAACAACATATGTCTCCAAGTAGTCCATATCCGCGGACGCAGCTATTCGAATAGGTCATAACCCTGCAGGGGTGTACTTCGTCACACACGCTCTCGCCACTTATCGCCATGTGCACGTCATGCACCTCGGCAACCTTCAAGCGGAAGCCCAGCGAGGGAGTCGGCCACGACCGTTAACCACATTAGTACCTAGTCTGGGTCTATCGCCTATCCGAGGGTAACCCGCACGGAAGTCCGGCCGAGGTTTCCGCCACGGCCCCAAACGATGTGCGCAGGGTTCCCAAGCCCACCATCCGGGTGCCACTTGGTACACCGAGCCACTGCCTACCGCATCACAGCCCACCTCTCAGGTCAGCACCATGCACGACCTCCAGCATGACTATAAACACCAGAAACTACTTGCAACTCCTGGACCGAGTACTAAGCGATTAATAAGTCGAGCGGGGTCATATTTCAGGGCCCAGCATGTGGTAGTATCTCGTCTTGGATTAGATACACGGAACTCAGTTCCTAAGGACGGTTCCAATGAAACAACCCGCCATGTACTCCTACACAACCTTTCACCGGTACCTTTACCAAATCAGGTTCAACACACAACCTTTGCTTACCGAACACATTCTCACAATTCTGTTCATCTCCGAGATGACAGACCATACACAACTCTAAGCATAGCATGCATAGAAGGATAGGACACATCATGGCTCAAGCAACTACCAGGTATGCTAGGTTGCAAGGTTCATCTATTTACTGTGACAAGGATAGGTCATGCAAAGGAAGTGGGTTCAACCAACGTGGCAAAAGCATTTGAAGCATTTTATCCTAATGCAATAAGTAAGTGCAGGAACAAGAACATGGGATTTATCGGGATGATCAAAATGGTTGCTTGCCTTGTTGCTCAGAGGAGTGACAATATCCGTCAATCGGATATTCGGTGGAATCCGGAGGAGCGGAGCCTACCGAAAGGAATGACAACAATCAATAACAAACATATGCAATCAAGATGATGCATGAGCATGGCATGAGGTTGCAAGGTGGTATACTATTACAGCTAACATGTATTAGGTTTGAAGTTGATTTGAATCAAATTCAAATATTACTTCAAACGAGGTATTCTCGGAGACCATTTTAATTGATTCGACCTGATGCTCAGATCAACTTGCTTGTAACATGCATGGAATGACATGTTAGGTTGCTGGTTTGTAATTTCGATAGTGTTTGATCATGTCATTTGTAGTGAAATTTAAATATTTTCCAAATTCCATCTACAAAGTATTTATAAGAATTAACTTATTCATTAATCTACATGTTTGGGTTCAGTAACATTTTCAAACATGTTTGAAAATGACATATTCAGATTCCTTGAATTTTTCTGATACTTTTTCATATATAAATTATTTTCATTTGAGTTACAGATTAATTTCTATGAATTTTAGAAGTTTTAAACATTTCTGGAATTATTTTTATACTAGAAAACCCCTTTATTGCGTCACAGTGACGTCTCTGGTCAACAGAGGCTGGGCCAGGTCAAACCTGACCACTGGGGTCCACTGGTCAGTGACCAGGGACTAATCCCCGAGTTGACCAGTCCCTAACTGGGGTTTGACTCACCCTGGGGCCCACTGTCAGTGGCTAGGGGGGCGTTTAGTGGGTGATTAGGTTGACCACGTCGCCCCCCACCGGAATATGGCCGGCGGCGACCACGGGCGCTGCGGAGGGCTCGCCGGAGTTGAGCTAAACGGCGCTACGAGCGTCGGTTTTGAGCGCGGTTTAGTGCTACGGATAGCTAGTGAAACGCCGCATCTAAAGGGAGAGGAGCTGGACCAAGTGGTCACAGGAATCCATGCCGGCGATGAGGTCAGCGGCGGCTGCGGCTCGGGCATCGACGGGAGTGCCGATGCGGGGGGACTAGCGAGCTGGGAGAGGGGCCCTACGCCATCTACAGAGCTCCAGGAGCTCATTTCTGAGCTCGGTCTCGCGAGCGGAGTACCACAACGACGGCAATGACATGGCCGGCGACGAGGACCTTCGGGCTCCGGCGGCTAACGGGGTTAAAGGAGGGGGAAGGCCTCGGGAAGAGGGGGAACGAGAAGAGGAGCTCACGGCGGATCTTGTGAGGCTGCCGGCAGGGTCGGGGAGGACCGGGAGGCGACGGATCAACGACAATCGGAGCTTCGGGGAGAGAGAGATCCGAGAGGGAAAGGGGATCGAGAGGCCTAGGGGAGGAGATAGAGCCGTGGGGAGGAGGATAAGAAGGCTGAGGGCGTCGCGCTGGCGCTCCTGGAGGCCTCGAGCAGTGAGCAAGCAGGCAGGAGGTGGCCGGGCTTGGCCGCCGTGCTCATCTTCTCCCCTGCCTACTGGGAGGAGGAGGAAGATGACCGGGGAGCCCCTAGTGGGCTGGGCCGGCGACACATAGAGGTATGCTATTCTTTTCTCTTATTTCTTTTCTGTTTTGTTTCTGTTTTGCTAACTATTGATTTGCTATTTATTTCAGCTCCCAAAATAGTTTGTAAAAAGTATTTTGAACATACCAGAATATTTGTTGGAATATATCCAACCATTTCTGGAGTTTTCAACATTTTGAAAACTTAAAGTTTCTGAATTCAAATTTTAAACTTGAAACCAGTAGCTTTTTGCATTTATTTAAAATGCCAAGACTATAAAAGAAATGGTTTCCTTCATTGCTTATTTGTTTCCAAGAATTATCAGAAAAGTTGAACTTTTCTTGAGGCCATTTTGGGTTCATTGATTTTAACTAGTTTGAAATTTCCTTTAATTTGAGAAGTGGCTAGGGTTTTTGAGTTTTCCTGCACCACTTACTTTGTTCTTGTTGAAAATTTCCTAGATGCAATGCAAAGAAAACATGAGCACAAAGCTAACTTGATTAAGGTGTCAGGGATGTGACAACTCACCCCCACTCAAAAGTATCTCGTCCCGAGATTTAGAAGTCGTCGGGAATAACGCAGGATACTCAAGTTGGAGACGATCCTCTCTTTCCCAAGTTGCCTCCTTTTAAGAATGATTTGACCATTGAACCTTAATAACTTGAGGTTTCGACGTCGAGTGGTACGCTCAGCTTGATCAAGAATACGCACGGGGTATTCTCGGTATGAAAGGTTATCTTGGAGATCAAGCGTTTCGTGGTCCACTTCACGGATAGGATCCGAAAAGCAACGCCTGAGTTGCGAGACGTGGAAGACATCATGAACCTTGGAAAGATGCGGCGGAAGTTCCAACTGGTAGGCAACTTCTCCTCGTTTGGCAAGAATGCGAAAAGGACCAATGTAACGAGGAGCCAACTTCCCTTGATACCGAATCGATGGGTACCCTTCAAAGGTGTAACCCAAAGGTAAGCCTTCTCGTCAACTTCAAAGTTCACAGCCTTATGATGACGATCATATTGGCTCTTTTGACGAGACTGGGCTGTTTTCAACTTTTTATGAGTAACGCGAACCTGCTCTTCTGCATCCTGGATCATATCCGGGCCAAAGAGTTGCCTCTCTCCGGTTTCTGACCAATTAAGAGGTGTTCGACATCTTCGTCCGTAGAGAACTTCAAAAGGAGCTTTTGCCAAGCTTGATTGATAACTATTGTTATAAGAAAATTCGGCGAATGGAAGGCACTTCTCCCAATTCATACCGAATGATATAACACAAGCTCGGAGCATATCTTCTAGGATTTGATTCACTCTTTCTACTTGACCACTTGATTGAGGATGGAAAGCAGTGCTAAAAGATAGGTGAGTCCCCATGGCATTCTGAAAACTTTCCCAGAAGAGAGAAGTAAAGATACTCCCACGGTCCGAGTTAATCTCCACGGGAACACCATGAAGAGACACTATTCGAGATATATATAACTCCGCTAGCTGGCTAGCTGTTATACTCTCACGAACGGGAAGAAAATGAGCTACTTTGGAAAGACGGTCAATGACCACAAAGATAGCATTACTTCCTTTCTTGGTCTTGGGAAATCCGGTAATGAAATCCATACTAACTTTATCCCATTTCCATTCAGGAATAGCTAAAGGTTGAAGGGTGCCAGCAGGCCTTTGATGTTCTGCCTTAACTCGACGACAAAAGTCGCAGTTAGCAACGAACTCAGCAATTTCTCTCTTCATCCTAGTCCACCAGAACCTCTGGCGTAGGTCCTGATACATCTTAGTACTACCGGGATGAATGGTGAGAGGAGAATAATGGGCCTCCTTAAGGATTAACTGCCTTAGATGTAGGTTCTTAGGAACCACTAGACGATTCTGGAAGAACACAACACCTTGATCGTTCATGGAAAATTCTTTAGCGTTCCGCTAAAAATATTCTCCTTGATCCGTGATATACCCTTGTCACGCTTCTGGCCAGCTATAATTTGATCCTTAAGGGTAGGCTTCGCCACCAGGGTAGAAAGGAATCCTTGAGGGACAATATGAAGATTCAACTTCCGAAAGTCCTCAAAGAGATGTGGTTAACCTTGTTGTAGCATCAAATTGTTACAATTAGATTTACGACTTAGTGCATCGGCCATAACATTGGCCTTCCCCGTGGTGTAAGTTATCCCTAAGTCGTAATCCGAGATCAACTCAACCCATCGTCTTTGCCTGAGATTCAAATCCGGCTGGGTGAAGATATATTTCAGACTTTGGTGACGAGCGAATATTTTGCAACGATTACGCAGAAGGTAATGTCGCCAGGTTTTTAGTGCATGGACCACAGCTGCAAGCTCAAGGTCATGTGTGGGATTATTATCCTCATGTGGACGCAACTGTCAAGATGCGTATGCGATCACATGACGATCTTGCATGAGAATGCAACCTAATCCTTGTCGCGAGGCGTCGCAATAGATAACAAAGTCCTTAGAAAAATCTGGTGGTAGCAACACAGGTGCGGAAGTCAGGCGTCTTTTCAGTTCCTGAGAACTATGCTCACACTGTGGTGTCCACTCGAACTTTTTATCCTTCTTGAGGAGTTCAGTTAGAGGCTTTGCAACCTTGGAGAAATTCTCGACAAAGCGGCGACAATAGCTCGCTAGACCAAGAAAACTCCTAACTTGCTTAACCGATTCAGGTTGAGTCCAATCAAGGACAGCTTGAACTCTCTCGGGATTGACAGCAATACCCTTACCAGAGATTACGTGACCTAGATAGGTCACTTCAGGTAAACAAAATTCACATTTTGAAAATTTGGCATAAAGGCGATGCTCTCGAAGTTTCATCAATACCAGCCTTAGTTGCTCTGCATGTTCTTGTTCGTTCTTCGAGTAGATGAGAATATCATCGAGGTATACCACGACGAATTTATCCAAATACTCCATGAAGATTGAATTCATCAGACGAGAGAAAGTGGCTGGGGCATTGGTTAACCCGAAGGACATGACGGTGTACTCGTATTGGCCATAACGAGTAACAAAGGCCGTTTTTGGAATGTCCCCGTTCTTGATCTTGATTTGATGGTATCCCAACCTCAAATCCATTTTGGAGAAGACTGAGGATCCAGCGAGCTGGTCGTACAGATCGTTGATCCTAGGGAGCAGATACTTGTTCTTTATGGTGACCAGATTAACTGGTCGGTAATCTACAATCATCCGATCCGTTCTGTCTTTCTTCTTGACGAAGAGGACGGGGCAAGCCCAAAGAGAAGAACTAGGACGAATGAAACCTTTATTCAAGGCCTCATCTAGTTGCTTCTTAAGTTCGGCTAGCTCAAGGGGTGCCATCTTATATGGTCTTGTGGCTATTGGAACGGTTCCGGGAACAAGATCTATCACGAACTCTACATCTCTGCCAGGTGGAATTCCTAGCAGTTCCTCTGGAAAAACATCCGGAAAGTCACGGACTACCGGAATGTCTTCAAGTTCCGGAAGAGGGTTGGCATTTAGGGAATAGAGTTGGCATTTGGCAACTTGAGTAGAGACATTTACTATCTCACCCGAGGGATGCGTAAGCTGGACATTTCTAGAATGAGTATCAATCTTGGCATAGTGAGCTGACATCCAGTCCATACCCAAGATGATATTAATATCTGAAGATTTCAAGGCTATCAATGAGGCTAGAAAAACTAGCCTGTCTACTAGAATTTCATTGTCATAGGTTATCCTAGAGGTTTTCCATTTACTACCAGGAGTTTGGACAACCAATGGAATTGGCATATCACAAAAAGACATGTTTTGCAACTGTGCATAACTTTCTGAAATGAAGGAATGAGAAGACCCGGTGTCAAAGAGAATAGACGTTGGGTGATGATTAACAAGAAGCGTACCCAGTATGACGTCGGGATCCTCTGCAGCTTCTTCTGCTGAGACATAGTTCACACGGCCACGTGCAGGAGTTGGCTTCACATAGTAAGCTTTGCCCGACTTGCCTTGCCCGACGGACTTTCCGGGTTGCTTGGCACCCACATTTCGAGGAAACTCACGGGAATAGTGCCCTGGTTCTCCACACTTGTAGCATATCACTTGGTTGGCACGTGGTGCAGCATTGCTAGCTGGACCACCATAAGTTTTTGCTGGAGGGTTGGTCTGAATCGTCTGAGGCGCCATGTAGGATGGCCTCGGAGTGTATCTTGGCGGCGGAGAACTGTTTGGAACCCACAGCCTGCGCTTTGGAAACGCGGAACCAGAAGATGAGTCAAAGTCACGGGAGTGCTACCTTGTGGCTTCAAAGTCAGTATGACCAGTCTGGGCACTGATCGCCTTGTTGACCAGGGCTTGAAAGCTTGCATACTCGTGGAGGCGCAGATCACGACGAAGCTCACGGATCAGTCCTTTACGGAATATTGCTTGCTTCTTGGCGTCAGTAGACACCTCCTCTGTTGCATAGCGGGCGAGGTTACCGAACTCGCGGCTATAGGCATCCACGGTCAACTTGCCCTGAGTGAAAGCACAGAACTCCTCTCTCTTTCTGTCCATCACGCCCTCTGGAATATGATGCAGACGGAAGGCTGCACTGAAGTCTGCCCATGTGGCTACTGGTTCAGCAGGACGCATAGCTTCAAAGTTCTCCCACCACAGATTGGCGGGTCCTTCCAGGAAATACGCTGCAAAGGTCACCTTGTCGGCCTCAAAAACATTCACAGAGCGAATCTTGCGTGAGATGTTGCACAGCCAGTCATCAGCGTCGAGGGGATCGACGGAGTGATGAAACTTTGGAGGATTCAGCTTCACAAAGTCGTTGAGGGACACTGCAGCATTCCTAGGCTGACGAGCCGTATTCTGCTCAATACGCTCTAACAGTCGGTTGGTCTCCGTTTTGTTTCTCTCTGCCTCAAGCATAACTTCCGCCAGAGAGGGCGGGTGAGGCAGGTCTTCGTGCGACGCTTGACTACCGTCACCTTGCTCATGAGCAGGGGCACGGTTCAACCTGGTGAACACCATGCTGACAAACAAACTCACAGCTTAGACCAATATCATATCAATACCAGCTATGGATTAAGAATGTACTGAACACACGGAATGCGGAAATGAATATCCGAACAACATGGTAACAAGCAACTGCTATATATACACCATGGTTCATACACACCCTTACATAGTTCAGTACAACCTTAACCGAAGAGCAACTATTGAAATTATGAAACTACTCATCAGAGGCTTACAAGCTTCCTATACATTATTTATCTAGGCCTCCGGAATTCATTTCACATCACAGGCATACTTCACAAGTCACGCAGGACTGTGAACGTACGGCTACTACCATACTATCCTTCCGCTCACAGCTCAGGCATCCCCATAGAACATCTCATAGAGATTACCTCCATGGCCTGGAAGCTCAACCTGCGGATCAGGAAACACTCTGGCCTGAGATCCCTGGGATCCATAAGGACATGGATGTGGCCTTGGTCCCCTGACTGGTGGTAATAGGGGTCCCCGAAGAGGGGTGACTCCTCCTATAGCTGGCCAGTCAACGTGGGCCGGAAGATGGGTCCAAACAGGGTTCAGCATCTCCATATCTCCGTACCTTGTCTGGACTACCGGTGCCAGCTGCGTCAAAGCCGTCCACAGACGGGCACGGGTAGCATAAAGCTCCATGCGGAGAGCACGAGCATCCCTGTCTCTGTTCTCTAGCATCTCAACAGTGGACTGCAGTAGTGGATCCTCCATAGAAGAAACAAAATAGACTCCGCTGAGGTAGCCCTCTTCACCAGGCTGAGAGGCCGGAACATAGCAGAACTCTGAATTCTGCAGCAGTGCATGTCTCGCCCTCATAATGGTCAGCATTCAATAGGCAGCATCTTGTACTGCCATGTCAACAGTGACTCCCAACCCATAGGACCAATGGATTGGCTCCTCAGCTCCAGGGTAGTCTAGAAATACCCTAATAGTGCAGATATACTGGCTCTGGTTGAAGTCTCGGTACTGTTCCTCCACTGTGTACTCGGGGTACCAGCGGTAACCGCACACCGACATCACCCTGACCAGCATGGCCGTATGACCCGGCACATCAATGCACCTGGTCAGACGTACCACCTGACGAGAAGGACGGTCAGGCATCTGAAATAGAGAGTAATGCAAAAGCATTAGAGCTCTGAATGCAAAATTGGGCAGCATAACGGCTGTAAATTCTCAAAACAATTTTTGAGACAACCCAAAAATGGAATAGCGTAACCACTCAACTATCAAGTTCAATTCTCTGATCATCAAACTTACTTCCTTTTTCCTAGGAATGAAAGAAACCCAAATATCTCTTGACCCGTAGTCCTATAATCTACCGATCAGAAAAACGAGCCTAGAAGAAGATGAGTAACCTAGTCCTTAATTCCCGTAGAAAAGACGAGGATGACCAGAATAGAATAACTTGAGAAGAGAACAAGAGTCTTACGTTCCCTTCCACAAACAATTCCCTTATATATAACTAAAGCAATTCTAGACTCAACTTCGACCAGTTTGGCTTAGTAATCCTACAGTGAGTCAGGCTCTGATACCAACGCTATCGGGACCCCGATCCTAAGCCATAGGAATCCAGCCTGTAACACATCGCATCCCTTTGCGATCTCACGCACGGTTAACCCCACGGTTGCAGCCTTACCTTAGCCGGGACCGTTTGTGCCTTTTGACTCACGTATGCAATTGTGTTGCTAGCATTCCAATGTCAAAGAACCCGGATCGACAAGTCTAGTCATAAACCAAAGTGGCAGTACCGCACAAGGACAGGCATACATGACCCAACAAAGCAGGTGCCGGTCACCAGCGAATGTAGACGAGTCATAGCAAGCTACAAGGACTCCATTACATCGCGTGACATTTCCCCAAAGGGGACAGACACAGCAGCTAAGAAGGACACACGCCGGTCAACCAATGTGTCCGGAGCAGTAGCGAGCTACCATGGCTCATTGTATCACAAAGGGGCATTTCCCTGTAAGGAGTGCTACTAAAGTTTACGGCTAGGGAATCGAACCCCATACATATCAAGTACGACACACGTACGCATGGCATACCGATATAAATAGATACATCGATGGCATCACAACATAACCATAAACATACAAGCTTTATTTAAGAGGCTCGGAAGAGCCACACACATAATATTACACAATAAGGGTCTCACGACCCGTCATAGCACTCATTCAGTTACAAGCCAGCGGAAGTGTTTTAAACTGTCTGAGTACAGACAGGTGAAACTAGAAGGCACATGGCCTGACTATACTACAGACCCAACCTAGGGCCAGATCGTAGCTGGGACACCAGCTACTCGTCGTCGTCGATGTCTATGAAGAACCCTCCATTAGGGTCATTAGCAACCTCTGCAACATATATTAAGCAAACATGAGTACGGAGGTACTCAGCAAGACTTTAGAATAACTATCTACTCATGCAATGTATCAATAAGGTATTGTGGGGTTTCATGCGGAAAGCCAGCATTTGACTCGTGGCTAGACAACTTGCATTTTTAAATAATTCTGATAACTTGATTTCTCGCACTCGAGTCCACTAACACCACAACAATACTCCATCGTGGAATCATTCCGTCTCCTTACGGAAATGCCGTCCACGACACCCACACTTATCTTGACAATTTTATGAGTAGCCATTTAAGTTATCTATGAACAACATATGTCTGCAAGTAGTGCATATCCGCAGGCACGACTATTCGAATAGATCATAACCCTGCAGGGGTGTACTACGTCACACGCGCTCTCGCCACTTATCGCCATGTGCACGTCATGCACCTCGGCAACCTTCAAGCGGAAGCCCAGCGAGGGAGTCGGCCACGGCCGTTAACCACATTAGTACCTAGTCTAGGTCTATCGCCTATCTGAGGGTAACCCGCACGGAAGTCCGACCGAGGTTTCCGCCGCGGCCCCAAACGATGTGCGCAGGGTTCCCAAGCCCACCATCCGGGTGCCACTTGGTACACCGTGCCACTGCCTAGTGCATCACAGCCCACCTCTCAGGTCAGCACCATGCATGGCCTCCAACATGACTATAAACACCAGAAACTACTTGCAACTCCTGGACCGAGTACTAAGCGATTAATAAGTCGAGCGGGGTCATATTTCAGGGCCCGGCATGTGGTAGTATCTCGTCTTGGATTACATACACGGAACTCAGTTCCTAAGGACGGTTCCAATGAAACAACCCGCCATGGACTCCTACATAGCCTTTCACCGGTACCTTTACCAAATCAGGTTCAACACACAACCTTTGCTTACCGGACACATTCTCACAATTCTGTTCATCTCCCAGATGACAGACCATACACAACTCTAAGCATAGCATGCATAGCAGGATAGGACACATCATGGCTCAAGCAACTACCAGGTATGCTAGGTTGCAAGGTTCAGCTATTTACTGTGACAAGGATAGGTCATGCAAAGGAAGTGGGTTCAACTAACGTGGCAAAAGCATTTGAAGCATTTGATCCTAATGCAATAAGTAAGTGCAGGAGCAAGAACATGGGATTTATCGGGATGATCAAAATGGTTGCTTGCCTTGTTTCTCAGAGGAGTGACAATATCCGTCAGTCGGATATTCGGTGGAATTCGGAGGAGCGGAGCCTACCGAAAGGAATGACAACAATCAATAACAAACATATGCACTCAAGATGATGCATGAGCATGGCATGAGGTTGCAAGGTGGTATACTATTATAGCTAACATGTATTAGGTTTGAAGTTGATTTGAATCAAATTCAAATATTACTTCAAACGAGGTATCCTCGGATACCATTTTAATTGATTCGACCTGATGCTCAGATAAACTTGCTTTTAACATGCATGGAATGACATGTTAGGTTGCTGGTTTGTAATTTGGACAGTGTTTGATCATGTCATTTGTAGTGAAATTTAAATATTTTCCAAATTCCATCTACAAAGTATTTATAAGAATTAACTTATTCATTAATCTACATGTTTGGGTTCAGTAACATTTTCAAACATGTTTGAAAATGACATATTCAGATTCCTTGAATTTTTCTAATACTTTTTCATATATAAATTATTTTCATTGGAGTTACACATTAATTTCTATGAATTTTAGAAGTTTTAAAAATTTCTGGAATTATTTTTATACTAGAAAACCCCTTTATTGCGTCACAGTGACGTCTCTGGTCAACAGAGGCTGGGCCAGGTCAAACCTGACCAGTGGGGTCCACTAGTCAGTGACCAGGGACTAATCCCCGAGTTGACCAGCCCCTAACTGGGGTTTGACTCACCCTGGGGCCCACTGTCAGTGGCTAGGGGGGCGTTTAGTGGGTGATTAGGTTGACCACGTCGGCCCCCACCGGAATATGACCGGCGGCGACCACGGGCGCGGCGGAGGGCTCGCCGGAGTTGAGCTAAACGGCGCTACGGGCGTCGGTTTTGAGCGCGGTTTAGTGCTACGGATAGCTAGTGAAATGCCGCATCTAAAGGGAGAGGAGCTGGACCCAGTGGTCACCGGAATCCATGCCGGCGATGAGGTCAGCGGCCGCTACGGCTTGGGCATCGACGGGAGTGCCGATGCGGGGGGACTAGCGAGCTGGGAGAGGGGCCCTACGCCATCTACAGAGGCCGAGGAGCTCATTTCTGAGCTCGGTCTCGCGAGCGGAGTACCACAACGACGACAATGACATGGCCGGCGACGAGGACCTTCGGGCTCCGGCGGCTAACGGGGTTAAAGGAGGGGGAAGGCCTCGGGAAGAGGGGGAACGGGAAGAGGAGCTCACGGCGGATCTGGTGAGGCTGCCGGCAGGGTCGGGGAGGAACGGGAGGCGACGGATCGACGGCAACTGGAGCTTCGGGGAGAGAGAGATCCGAGAGGGAAAGGGGATCGAGAGGCCTAGGGGAGGAGATAGAGCCGCGGGGAGGAGGATAAGAAGGTTGAGGGCGTCGCGCTGGCGCTCCTGGAGGCCTCCAGCAGCGAGGAGGCAGGCAGGAGGTGGTCGGGCTTGGCCGTCGTGCTCATCTTCTCCCCTGCCTACTGGCAGGAGGAGGAAGATGACCGGGGAGGCCCTGGTGGGCTGGGCCGGCGACAGATAGAGGTATGCTATTCTTTTCTCTTATTTCTTTTTTGTTTTGTTTCTGTTTTGCTAACTATTGATTTGCTATTTATTTCAGCTCCCAAAATAGTTTGTAAAAAGTATTTTGAACATACCAGAATATTTGTTGGAATATATCCAACCATTTCTGGAGTTTTCAACATTTTGAAAACTTAAAGTTTCTGAATTCAAATTTTAAACTTGAAACCAGTAGCTTTTTGCATTTATTTAAAATGCCAAGAGTATAAAAGAAATGGTTTCCTTCATTGCTTATTTGTTTCCAAGAATTATCAGAAAAGTTGAACTTTTCTTGAGGCTATTTTGGGTTCATTGATTTTAACTAGTTTGAAATTTACTTTAATTTGAGAAGTGGCTAGGGTTTTTGAGTTTTCCTTCACCACTTACTTTATTCTCGTTGAAAATTTCCTAGATGCAATGCAAAAAAACATGAGCACAAAGCTAACTTGATTAAGGTGTCAGGGATGTGACCTCAAGACTCTTTTCTGGCACTGTTGCAGGGGAGTGAAGCACCTTTGGTAAGTGGAACTTGGTAAGGAGAAATTTATATACTGTATTGAAATTTACTATCACTTGTCACTATGGAAAATAATCCTTTGAGGTGCTTGTTCGGGGTATCTTCACCCCGACCGGAAGCACAAAGAGATACCCCTCAACCTGCTGCACCTACTGAAAATATTTATTATGAAATTCCTTCGGGTATGATAAAAAACTGCTAGCTAATCCTTATGTAAGAGATGGAACACTACATCATGATTTGCACGTAATCTATGTGGATGAAGTTTGTGGATTATTTAAGCTTGCAGGTTTGCAAGAGGATGATGTCAAGAAGAAGGTCTTTCCTTTAACTTTTAAGGAAAATGCATTGACATGATATAGGCTATGTGATGATATTGGATCATGGAACTACAACCGACTGAAATTGGAATTTCATTAGAAGTTTTATCATATGCATCTGGTTCATCGTGATTGGAATTATATTTATAATTTTTGGCCTCGTGAAGGAGGAAGAATTGCTCAAGCTTGGGGGAGGCTTAAGTCAATGTTATATTCATGCCCCAATCATGAGCTCTGGAGAGAAATTATTATTTAGAATTTTTATACTCCGCTCTCTCGTAATGATCAATCCATGCTCGACACTTCTTGTGTTAGTTCCTTTTTGAAGAAAGATATTGATTTCAAATGGGGCTTATTGGAAAGAATTAAACGCAACTCTGAAGATTGGGAACTCGACAAAGGTACTGAGTCAGGTATAAGCCTTAAGTTTGATTGTGTTAAAACCTTTATAGACACCGATGCTTTTCGTGATTTTAGCACTAAATATGGACTTGACTCTGAGGTAGTAGCTTCATTTTGTGAATCTTTTGCTACTCATGTTGATTTCCCCAAGGAGAACTGGTTTAAATATCATCCTCCCATTGAAGTTAAAGTGGTAGAACCTATTAAAGTTGAAGAAGAAACTACTATTTATAATGTTGATCCTCTTATTCCTACTGCTTATATTGAGAAACCACTCTTTCCTGTTAGGATAAAGAAACATGCTAAAGCTTCAACTGTGGTTCGTAAGAGTTGTGCTAGAACACCTATACCTCCTGAACAAATTAAAGTAGAACCTAATATTGCTATGGTTAGAGCCCTCTTGGTTGATAATATTGATGGGAAAGTCATCCACTTCTATGATGAAGCCGCTAGAATTGCTAGACCTAACACTAAAGGTAAACATAGACCTATTGTTGGTGTGCTCGTTGTTTCTGTTAAAATAAGAGATCATTGTTATCATGGCTTGTGTGATGTGGGTGCTAGTGTTAGTGCAATTCCCTTTACCTTATACCAAGAAATTATGAATGATATTGCACCAGCCGAATGAGAGGAAATTGATGTTACCATCAAGCTTGCTAATAGAGATACTATTTCACTAACTGGGATTGTTAGAGATGTTGAAGTCTTGTGTGGGAAAATAAAGTATCCTACTGATTTTCTTGTTCTTGGTTCCCCACAAGATGATTTGTGTCCCATTATATTCGGTAGACCCTTCTTGAATATTGTTAATGCTAAGATTGATTGTGAAAAAGAAACCATTATTGTAAGTTTTGGGGATGCATCTCATGAGTTCAATTTCTCTAAATTTCGTAGACAACCCCATGACAAAGAATTTCCTAGTAAAGATGAAATTATTGGTCTCGCTTCTATTGTTGTGCCTCCTATCGATACTTAGAACAATATTTGTTAGACCATGAAAATGATATGTATATGAACAAAAGAAATGAAATAAATAAGATTTTCTTTGACTAGAAGCTATTCTGAAACACAACCTATGTGTTGAAATACTCGGGGATCCTCCTCCACCTAAGTGTGATCCCGTTTTTCAGCTTAAACAATTGCCTGATACTCTGAAGATGCTTATCTTGATGAAAAAGAGAGATATCCTATTATTATTAGTGCTAACCTTTCAGAGCATGAAGAAAAGAGATTACTGAAAACCATAAGGAAGCACCGTGCCGCTATTGGATATACTCTTGATGATCTTAAGGGCATTAGTCCCACTCTATGTGAGCACAAAATCAATATGCAGCCTGATGCTAAACTAGTTCTTGATCACCAACGACGATTAAATCCTAAAATTAAGGAAGCATTAAGAAATGAAATACTAAAACTTCTCGAGGCACGCATAATTTATCGTATTGCTGATAGTAGATGGGTTAGTCTAGTTCATTGTGTCCCCAAAAGGGAGGTATTACCGTTGTTCCTAATGATAAAGATGAATTGATCCCGCAAATAATTGTTACAGGATATAGAATGGTAATTGGTTTCAGGAAATTAAATAAGGCTACTAGGAAAGATCATTATTCGCTACCTTTTATTGATCAAATGCCAGAAAGACTATCCAAACATACACATTTTTGCTTTCTAGATGGTTACTCTGGCTTCTCTCAAATACCTGTATCAAAAGAGGATCATGAGAAGACCACTTTTATTTGCCCTTTCGGTACCTTTTCCTATAGATGTATGCCTTTTGGTTTATGCAATGCACCTGCTACCTTTCAAAGATGTATGATGGCTATATTCTCTGACTTTTGTGAAAAGATTGTTGAGGTTTTCATGGATGATTTTTCCGTTTACGGAACTTATTTTGATGATTGCTTGAGCAACCTTCATCGAGTTTTGTAGAGATGTGAAGAAACTAATCTTGTTTTGAATTGGGAGAGGTGCCACTTTATGGTTAATGAAGTTATCATCTTGGGACACAAAATCTCCAAAAGAGGTATTGAAGTTGATGCTATTGAAAAAATGTCGTGTCCAATAGATATTAAAGGTATAAGAAGTTTCCTTTGTCGTGTAGGTTTCTATAGGATATTTATTAAAGACTTCTCTAAAATTTCTAAGCCTCTCACTAATATTTTGCAAAAGGATGCCCCATTCATTTTTTATGATGATTGTGTAGAAGCATTTGAAATCCTTAAGAAAGCCTTGATCACTACTCCTATTGTTCAACCACCTGATTGGAACCTTCCCTTTGAAATTATGTGTGATGCTAGTGATTATGTTGTTGGTGTTGTTTTAGGACAAAGAGTTGATAAGATATTCAATGGCATCCATTATGCTAGTAAAACTCTAGATAGTGCTCAAAGAAACTAAGCTACCAGTGAAAAGGAATTTTTAGCAGTTGTGTTTGCTTGCGATAAGTTTAGACCTTATATTGTTGATCCCAAAGTAACTGTTCACACTGATCAGGCTGCTATTAAGTACCTTATGGAAAATAAAGATTCTAAACCTAGACTTATTAGATGGGTCCTTCTGCTACAAGAATTTGATCTGCATATTATTGATAGAAAGGGCGCTGATAACCTCGTAGCAGATAACTTGTCTAGATTAGAGAATGTTCTTGATGCCCACTACCTATTGATGATAGCTTCCTGTTACGGCATATTTTGTCCTAAGTGATTTTGGTGATTGATGATAGTACCTCTGTAGACTACTCGTGTGCATTGAGCATTTCAGATAAGACATGGCGAGGCACAAGACGATTCGCCGCCCCTCGGTGGCTTTGAAGCACGGTGGATTCTACGGTTCTCTTTGGTGGTTTTGAGTCGTAGGAAAGCCATACTATTAAGAGGGGGTCCGCGTCGGAAAGGTTTGGGTGGAATCAACACACACACGCACACTTTTTCTTTCCACCACCTTTTCCTTGCAGCAATGGAGCTCCCACATGTTCTCTCTCTGTCTCTGCAAAAAGGTACCGCTCGTCGAGCGGTAGTACCGCCCCGTATGGGCGGTAGTACCTTTCTCTGAGCGGTTGTACTTCATCGGAATTTTTGCGAATACTTTTCCAGCGGTGGTAGGCCCGGTAGTAGTGTTTTTACTACCGTGCATTTGTGCCTACCAAGCGGTAGTACCGCTGGGGCTAGCGGTAGTACCGCTCCCTAGCAAGCGGTAGTACCGATAGGGGCAGCGATAGTACCGCTACCCCCAAGCGGTAGTACCATGCTGCGATTGTTGTAAGTGGGGGTAACAGTTGGATTTGTTCCCTCACTATATAAAGGGCTCTTCCACTCCAAGAACCCTACCTTTGACCTTCTAAGACTCTGTTGTTGCTCCTAACCTCATTTGTGCGCGATCTCTCTCCCTAGCCAATCAAACTTGTTGATTTCCTAGGGATTCGTTGAGAAGGCCAAGATCTACACTTCCACCAAGAGATATTTGATTCCCCCCACTAATCCCTTGCGGATCTTGTTAGTCTTGGGTGTTTGAGCACCCTAGATGGTTGAGGTCACCTAGGATCCATATCCATTGTTGTGAAGCTCTGTGGTCTTGTTGGGAGCCTCCAAGCATTGTGTGGAGATAGCCCCGAACTTGTTTGTAAAGGTCTCGTCGCCGCCTTCAAGGGTACCAATAGTGGAATTTCGACACCTCGCATTGTGTGAGGGTGTGAGGAGAATACGGTGGCCCTAGTGGCTTATTGGGGAGCATTGTGCATCCACACGGCTCCAACGGAGACGTACTTCGTGTCAAAGGGAAGGAACTTCGGTAACACATCCTCGTCTTCATCGGTTCCACTTGCGGTTATCTCTTACCTTTACTTTGTTTATATTATTGTTGTTGTGTATTTCTTGCTTGCACTAGTTGTCATGGTAGTTAGCATCATATAGGTTGCTCACCTAGTAGTTAAATTAGAGATCCTTTGTGTTGCTTTCTCTAACTTGTTAAGAAGAGCTAAAAAATGGTAGTTGCCTATTCAACCCCCCCTCTAGTCAACCATATCGATCCTTTCAATTGGTATTAGAGCCATGTCTCTTTATTAAGGGTATCACCACCCGAAGAGTATGGTTGACGATGAAGAGGGAGTCGGTGGACCACCTGAGGCCGTGGCCTTGAATTCGGTCACAAAGGACGACTTGAATGAGCCTATGGCCTCCCTCAGGTCGTCCTAGACGAACGAAGTCAAGTCCATGTTTAAAGAGTTGCTTGAGGGGTTGAAAAATTCTCCTGAACCGGCATTGGTTGTTAAACCTGCCAACATGGAATCGGAGGCCAGTTCCACCAAGGAAGCGGCTAAAGGTATGCAACCTTCTTCCCCTCACAACAAGAATGGGACACCAACCTTTCCCTCGATTCCACCTTCCCCCGTCTATGGAGGACCAGTTCCTACACCGCATATAAATAATCTTGGTCCTCCTCCTAAGCTTGTTAAGGGGGAGTTTGCTAACTGGTTGTTTTGCATTAAGTCTCATTTGAATCACAGCCCAACAAATTTATGGAGAATCATTGAGCAATGCTTCTACCCGCATGACCCAAGCAACCTGACGCCAAGAGAAGAAGCGGACAATCAATATAATAATTCCGCATTGTTCATTCTTCAGTCTGCGGTGCCTCCTGAAGATCTTCCTCACTTGCATCCTTTCACTCTTGCCAAGGACTGTTGGGAGCACATCATGGTGTTGTACAAGGGAAGATCAAACATTCAATGGTTCAACTATGAACTGGTTCTTGATGAGGCCGATGAGTTTGTCATGAAGGAAGATGAGGACCCTCGTGACCTGTATCAAAGGGTGACTGCTCTTGCTGTTGCTCTCCAAGATCACGAGAGCAAGGATGTGGATGACACATGGATCAAGCGCATGTTTCTCAAGGCCATCATGCCATTCAACAAAGCCATGTCATCTGTCATTCGTCAACGGCCAGATTTTCACTCCTTGTCCTCCAGTGAAGTGTTGGATGGATTCATTGAAATGAGTATCATGAACAAGACTGCTTATAATGCTCTTGCTCGTGTTCGGTCAAAGGCAACTTCACCCAACCTTGCCTTAAAAGCCAAGGATGTATCTCATGAATAAGAAGAAGATGAAGAAGATGGCTGCCTTGAATACACTAAGTATGCTTATCACGAGCACATGGCTCTTGCGTTAAGGAAATTCTGGGGCAACAAGAGAAACTCAAGGCCCAACTTCTCCAAGAATAACTCGAGTGGGTCCAAGACCAAGCAATGTGTGAGGACATGCTATAAATCACTACAAGAGATATGCTAATACACGATGCTATATTTTCGTTGCTACATTGTCACGGTTTTCAATTTACGACGATCTTACGACGAAAAACGAAGCGTCAAAAATGGACAACAACGACGTTTTGATCGAAACTGTCATAACTTTTATGACGATTCCTGGATCGTCATAACATTTACGACGATCCTAAATCGTCGTTGGCAATCTAACCCAGTCCTACGTGGCAGTTCTACGTGGCAAAATTATGACGAAATCAAAACGTCATGGTTGAAATCAGCCCAACCCATTTCAATTGATCACATGGGCTGATTTTATTTTTTTGGGCTTTTTCTTATTGGGCTTATTTTTGGGCCTTAGCCTATTTACACGCACTTCTAGTTTTTTTTTCAAATTTTTTTGTATCATTATAATTTGGGCCCTACACTTTTAGTGCCCAAATACATTTGGTCGAGTTTCAGTTTGGCCCTTTTTCATTTCTGAATTCAGCAACGTTTTGTTCCAGAACTTGGTTTCATTTCTATTTGTTGGGCCTTTTCAACCCAATTATTTGTCTAGTATTAAATCCAACACTATTTCATATTCAAATCAAGAAAACTCCAAGTCGAATTAAAATCATCCATCATATAACATCACAAAATACATATCACGGGTTTACATAACACAATAAGTCATCTCATGAATACATTTCCTTACACAGGAATATAGCAAGAACGAACAGAATTGCACAATAGAACAATGGCACATCTGCTACTATCCCAACAGTACAGTGGACTTCATTCCACTCTCCTATGAGGCATGCTCGAGATGCGATAGGATTCTGAGAGATTGCCTCTTCGGGCTGACCAAGGCACGTTAGCCTTGATAAGAGCAGGAGGGGGCCAGCCTGAGATTTGGTGAACAAAATAAGGAGGGATATGATGATCAACTAATATACATATAGCCACTTGGTAGGGAAAAATAAGTAATGAAAAAATAGAACAAAGCATACCAACACATGAAATCAATCACAACCGAATATATTACTTGCTTCTATTCAAACACACAACTTCTGCATGTAGTTTCCTACTGAATACTAATTTCCAGAACGGTATGTTCATAGTTGCATAGAGTGATAGTATTTAATTAAGCAAATTATATGATAGCACAACAGAACCATGATCAAACTACACCGTTGAGATGGATCGACAATCCCAACATTGACTATTCCAGAACCAAGCAATTGTACTGAGATGTAAATGTTGAATGGAGTTGCATAACATCAACATTGATTAGTCAATCAAAATAAGCATTCAATCCAAATAAGTAGCAACCGGGAAACAAAACAGATGATTGGTAACAGGAGTTTATTCAAAATTTACTACAAAAAGGTAAAAGGGAGCAAAAGAGTAAACGACGGATGTTCATCTTGAATACGTGAGCTTTCTGGGAGCTCAATTGATCTTGCGTGTTAAACTTCTCTTGCTGCCTACCACTTGCATTATACTGTTCTTTTACCTCATGAATGTTGTCCCAAGACTTCTCCTCCTGAACTGCTGGTGCTGGATGTTTCTCTGTGCATGCACGCCAGTCACGGTTATGTGTCTCTGTAAACCTGTTTTGAACTTGTAATTGTGTCTGTGTCTGTGTCTGCAATTGCACCTGCATAAAAAAATGGACTACAATAAGGATTCCATCTTCCACATGTGCAAATCAGCATAGAACTGCAGTAAATTTAGCACCATGGTAGCACGAAGATCATTTGATGAGAATGCAAAACATTACAGTGGTGCAGATTATAAAAACAGGATATTACATGGAATGAATAACTCACATTTGAATCGGTGTGAACCCAGCTCTGATCATCACCATGAAGCTGTGCTTCAATTCCCTGCTGAAGCCTCAAGATTTGCTCGGATACATCAGTAATCTGCAAGGATATTATATCAGTGCATGCAAATAATTCATCTCCTTTGCCAGGAAGAACTTAGTAGATATTTCACTCAACATAATGTATGTCCCATCGGATGGTTAGGTTGTGCAGATAGAACTAACGCATAGTTACTGAAGTTGGCTGGACAAAAGATGAAAGCACAATTATGTCCACAAAGAGAAATGACCCATCCCTATCTAGAACTATTTTTACCATACCATATAGCTGGCAATGGCATGTTGCTTATTAGTTTCCACCTTTATTAAAGAGAGCCATCCTCATAGGGAAGAAACTTGGCTTCCAATTCATCATTTTCCCCGCAGGTTCAAAATAGAACATGACTAATCAAACTGCTACCGATCAGGGAGAAGTTAAGCACACTACTGAGTATTCTGCCTCCTCAAATTGTCATCAACAGGTGCAGTTCCACCTCTGTTTCATGGGAATGCCTCTAGTATTTACCTCCATCCTTGAGCCATATTCACCCAGTTCATGATGTTAGTTAGAAAAATAGCACTGCCTTTCTAGATATAACTTCCACAGTGATAGCCTATTTCCAATAATATACAAGAAGCACATTCAAGCATATAAAATGGGAATCTTATACTGGCAATCTACAAAATTCGTTATTGGTTAAGTTTGACTGTACACCTACAGCAACAACATACATCAGTGAACTAAGTGGGTGGGTGGAGGTACTTCACAGCCTATGTGCTATTCATGGCTTGGCCGAAAGTGTCCAGTATTACTGAAATTGACAATTCTATGGGAAAAACGCAGGGAGAGACAATCTACCACACTAATTGGATATCCAGTTGGAAATCAGGGGCGGGGAGGGAGAAATCGGGGGCTCACCAGTAGGCGTGGTCGCAGCCCTTGACCAGCGCCGTCTCCTATAGCGGGATTCTGTCGAGGCAGATCACGCACTCCCCGCACTCCCCCGCCGCCCGGTCGCCGCCGACCCCGCCGCCCACGGTTGCCACCTGCCATGAACGAACAAGCCAAAGCAGATCAGATCACCGCATACCCACCGACGGAAGAGAAGATTCGAGGAGCTACAAAGTCAACAAGAGCAACAGAGAAACGGGTAGTCGAGGAGTGCAAGGACGGGAATCGGGGGAGGGACTCACCATGGATCCATAGGCATCCTCGGGGAGGGTCGGGGTTGACCGGACTAGCGATATCGACGGCGAGATGCGACGGCCACGGGCGAAGACGACGGTCATTGAGAGCTACTGGAGAGGGCGGAGCGGAGGAGAGGAGGGGATCTGGTGGTGGCGTTGTTGTAGAGGATCCGATCCAAATGTGGCCTTATCGGAGAGGAGCGGATCCATCGGATCTAGCGACCTGCCAACGAGGTCCACCACGGGTGAGGGTTGCAGGCGCAAGAGATGGATCTGACGGGAGGGGATGAGAGAGTGGTGCGAGGGGACCCTGAAGGTGTGATGCGCACCGGCAAGAGCCGCGTCAACTCGCCGGAATCGAGCGGCATAGGTGACGGCGGCAAAGGAGTCGCGGGAGGGGGACAGAGAGAGGGCTCGCGGGGGGAGAACGGGGATCATGCATGGGAGTGGTGGCGGCGGTAAGGGAGGAGCGAAGCTCTAGGGTTGAGAGAGAAAGAGAGGGGTTTGGTGCGATGTTGTGTGGTGGGTTGGATCGGAAATGGATGGAAGGATGGATATACTGATCTTTGCCATGTCACCGATCCAAGGCACAAGTGATCCCACCAATCAGAATTGAGTTTTTTTTAGTTTTTTTCACTTATAAAGCAAATAGTCAATGTGATGTCAAAATTCATGGCAAAGTTTGTACAAATGATCTCACATTTTTCATAAGTGTGCATCTTGGAATGGCAAACAATGTTGCTAAATGGAGTTTTCATTTTCTTTGCACGGAAATTTCATTTTCCATTTTTTCAGTGCCCAAACTGAGTATTTTTGTGAAGGACGTACCATATATTTGATGCAAAATCGGACCAAATAATTTTTATAAAATACTAGGCCACATTTAATGTACATTTTACAAATGGTTGGGTGTCAAAAGCTTTGATCCACCTCTCGTGAAAAAGACATGTTTTTGTCAAATCAGTTGGAAGCGGGTCAAATTTGAACTGCAGTTGCCTGATAGTTTGATCTTTATTTTTCCTAAAAATGATTTTTAGGCACAAAAGTATCTATTTAATCAGAGAAACATCAAAAGTTTTCCAAGATACAACTGTTGGGTAACGTAGCATAAATTCAAAAAAAATCCTACGCATATTCAGATCTTCCTATGGAGAGACCAGCAACGAGAGAGGGGTGAGTGCATCTTCATACCTTTGAAGATTGCTAAGCGGAAGCATTACTAGAACGCGGTTGATGGAGTCGTACTCGCGGCGATTCAGATCGCGGTGTGATTCCAATCTAGTGCCAAACTACGGCACCTCCGGGTTCAACACACGTGCAGCCCGGTGACGTCTCCCGCACCTTGATCCAGCAAGGAGGAGGCAGAGGTTGGGGAATTCCAGCAGCACGACGGCATGGTGTCGATGGAGAGACGAGGTCTCCCGGCAGGGCTTCGCCAAGCACCGGCACAGAGGAGGAGGAAGAAGGGCAGGGCTGCGTCGAGAGAGAGAGAAAACCGTGTGCGAAACAGCCCCGAAACCTCAACTATATATAGAGGGAGAGGGAGGGGGCGCAGCCCTTAGGGTTCCCACCCCCAAGGGGTGCGGCAGCCGCAGATGGGAGAGGGGGCGACGGCCAGGGCAGGGAGGAGGGGTGGCGCACCCCTCTAGTGGGCCTTAGGCCCACCTGCGCTAGGGTTCCCCCCCTCTCCCCTCTTCCTGTGCCATGGGCTGAGTGGGGAGCGCACCAGCCCACCTAGGGCCTGGTTCCCTACCCCACTTGGCCCATCTAGCCTCCCGAGGTTGTTGCCGCCTTCGGTGGACCCCCGGGCCACCTCCAGTGGTCCCGGTGGTCCTGGTACGTTACCGGTGATGCCTGAAACACTTCCGGTGTCCGAAACCATCCGTCCTATATATCAATCTTTACCTCCGGACCATTCCGGAGCTCCTCATGACGTCCAGGATCTCATTCGGGATTCCGAACAACTTTCGATAACCTCGTATAACAATTCCCTATAACCCTAGCGTCATCGAACCTTAAGTGTGTAGACCCTACGGGTTCGGGAGACAGGCAGACATGACCGAGACACCTCTCCGGCGAATAACCATCAGCGGGGTCTGGATACCCATGGTGGCTCCCACTTGCTCCATGATGATCTCATCGGATGAACCACGATGTTAAGGATTCAATCAATCCCGTATACAATTCCCTTTGTGTGTCGGCATAGAACTTGCCCGAGATTCGATCGTCGGCATACCTATACCATGTTCAATCTCGTTACCGGTAAGTCTCTCTACTCGTTCCATAGTACGTCATCGTGTAACTAACTCCTTAGTCACATTGAGCTCATGATGATGTTCTACCGAGTGGGCCCACAGATACCTCTCCGTCACACAGAGTGACAAATCCCGATCTCGATTCGTACCAACCCAACAGACACTTTCGGAGGTACCCGTAGTGCACCTTTATAGTCACCCAGTTATGTTGTGATGTTTGATACACCCAAAGCACTCCTACGGTATCCGGGAGTTGCACAATCTCACGGTCGAATGAAAAGACACTTGACATTAGAAAAGCTTTAGCATACGAACAGTACGATCTAGTGCTATGCTTAGGATTGGGTCTTGTCCATCACATCATTCTCCCAATGATGTGATCCCGTTATCAATGACATCTAATGCCCATGATCAGGAAACCATGATCATCTATTGACTAACGAGCTAGCCAACTAGAGGCTTGCTAGGGACACATTGTGATCTATTTATTCACACATGTATTACTGTTTCCTGTTAATACAATTATAGCATGAACAATAGACGATTATCATGAACAAGGAAATATGATAATGACCATTTTATTATTGCCTCTAGGGCATATTTCCAACAGTCTCCCACTTGCACTAGAGTCAATAATCTAGTTACATTGTGATGTATCGAACACCCATAGCATTATGGTGTTGATCATGTTTTACTCGTGGAAGAGGTTTAGTCATCGGGTCTGCAATATTCAGATCCGTGTGTACTTTACAAATATCTATTACTCCACTCTGGACATGGTCCTGGATGGAGTTGTAGCGGCGTTTGATGTGCTTGGTCTTCCGGTGAAACCTGGGCTCCTTGGCAATGGCAATGGCCCCAGTGTTATCATAGAAGAGTGTCATTGGACCCGACGCGCTTGGAACCAATCCAAGGTCGGTGATGAGCTCCTTCATCCAAATTCCTTCATGAGCCGCTTCTGAAGCAGCTATGTACTCCGCTTCACATGTAGATGTTGCCACGACTTCTTGCTTGCTGCTGCACCAGCTCACTGCCCCACCATTCAAAACATATACGTATCCTGTCTGTGGCTTAGAGTCATCCGGATCTGTGTCGAAGCTAGCGTCGACGTAACCCTTTACGACGAGCTCTTCGTCACCTCCATAAACGAGAAACATTTCCTTAGTCATTTTCAGGTACTTAAGGATATTCTTGACCGCTATCCAGTGTTCCATACCGGGATCACTTTGGTACCTCCCTACCAAACTTATGGCAAGGTTTATATCAGGTCTGGTGCACAGCATGGCATACATTAGAGAGCCTACGGCTGAAGCGTAGGGGACAGTACTCATCTTCTCTATCTGCTGCCGTGGTCGGCGACTGAGTCTTACTCAATCTCATACCTTGCAAAACTGGCAAGAACCCTTTCTTTGAGTTTTCCATATTAAACTTCTTCAATATCTTGTCAAGGTATGTACTTTGCGAAAGACCTATGAGGCGTCTCGATCTATCTCTATAGATCTTGATGCCTAATATGTATGCAGCTTCTCCAAGGTCCTTCATTGAAAAACTCTTGTTCAAATAGGCCTTTATGCTCTCCAACATTTCTGTATTGTTCCCCATCAATAATATGTCATCCACATACAGTATGAGGAAAGCTAGAGAGCTCCCAATCACTTTCTTGTACACACAGGCTTCTCCGTAAACCTGTATGAACCCAAACGCTTTAATCACCTCATTAAAGCGAATGTTACAACTCCGAGATGCTTGCACCAGCCCATAGATGGAGCGCTGGAGCTTGCACACTTTGTTAGCAGCCTTAGGGTCGACAAAACCTTCTGGTTGCATCATATACAACTCTTCCTTAAGGTTCCCGTTAAGGAACGTTGTTTTGACGTCAATTTGCCAAATTTCATAATCATAAAAGGCGGCAATCGCTAACATGATTCAGACTGATTTCAGCTTCGCTACGGGAGGGAAAGTATCTACGTAGTCAACTCCTTGAATTTGTCGAAAACCCTTTGCGACAAGTCGAGCTTTATAAATGGTTACATTACCGTTTGCATCAGTCTTCTTCTTGAAGATCCATTTATTTTCTATGGCTCGCCGGTCATCGGGCAAGTCCACCAAAGTCCATACTTTGTTCTCATACATGGATCCTATCTCGAATTTCATAGCTTCAAGCCATTTGTTGGAATCTGGGCCCGCCATCGCTTCTTCATAGTTCGAAGGTTCACCGTTGTCTAACAACATGATTTCCATCACAAGGTTGTCGTACCACTCTGGTGCGGAGTGTGCTCTCGTGGACCTTCGCAGTTCAGTAGTAACTTGATCCGAAGCTTCATGATCATTATCATTAACTTCCTCTTCAGTTGGTGTAGGCGCCACAGGAACAACTTCCCGCGCTGCGCTACTATCCTGTTCGAGAGGGGGTGTAATTACCTCATCAAGTTCTACCTTCCTCCCACTTACTTCTTTCAAGAGAAACTCTTTCTCTAGAAAGGATCCGTTCTTGGCAATAAAGGTTTTACCTTCGGATCTAAGATAGAAGGTATACCCAATAGTTTCCTTAGGGTATCCTATGAATACGCATTTCTCCGCTTTGGGTTCGAACTTTTCTGGTTGAAGTTTCTTCACATAAGCATCGCAGCCCCAAACTTTAAGAAACGACAACTTAGGTTTCTTGACAAACCACAGTTCATACGGTGTCGTCTCAACGGATTTAGAGGGTGCCCTATTTAAAGTGAATGCTGCAGTTTCTAATGCGTATCCCCAAAATGATAGCGGTAAGTCGGTAAGAGACATCACTGATCTTACCATATCTAATAAAGTACGATTACGACGTTCAGACACTCCATTGCGTTGCAGTGTGCCAGGCGGCGTTAGTTGTGAAACGATTCCACACTTCCTTAGGTGTGTGCCAAACTCGTGACTCAAATATTCTCCTCCACGATCAGATCGTAGACACTTAATTTTTCTGTCACGTTGATTCTCGACCTCACTCTGAAATTCCTTGAACTTTTCAAATGTCTCAGATTTGTGCTTCATCAAGTAGGTATACCCATACCTACTCAAATCATCGGTGAGAGTGAGCACATAACGATAGACACCGCGAGCTTCAACGTTCATTGGACCACACACATCAGTATGTATTATTTCCAATAAGTCGGTTGCTCTCTCCATTATTCCTGAGAATGGAGTCTTAGTCATCTTGCCCATGAGGCACGGTTCGCATGTGTCAAATGATTCAAAGTCAAGAGACTCTAATAGTCCATCAGTGTGGAGCTTCTTCATGTGCTTAACGCCGATATGACCAAGGCGGCAGTGCCACAAGTATGTAGGACTATCATTATCAACTTTACATCTTTTGGTACTCACACTATGAATATGCGTAACATCACGATCAAGATTCATCAAGAATAAACCATTCACCAGCGGAGCATGACCATAAAACATACCACTCATATAAATAGAACAACCATTATTCTCTGACTTAAATGAGTAGCCGTCTCGCATTAAGAAAGACCCTGATATAATGTTCATCCTTAAAGCTGGTACTAAATAACAATTATTAAGGTTTAAAACTAATCCCGACGGTAGATGTAGAGGTAACGTGCCGACGGCAATCACATCGACCTTGGAGCCATTCCCGACGTGCATCGTCACCTCGTCCTTTTCCAGTCTCCGTTATTCCGCAGTTCCTGCTTTGAGTTGCAAATGTGAGCAACAGCACCGGTATCAAATCCCCAGGAGCTACTACGAGCGCTGGTAAGGTACACATCAATAACATGTATATCACATATACCTTTAACGTTGTCGGCCTTCTTGTCCGCTAAGTATTTGGGGCAGTTCCGCTTCCAGTGACCTTTTCCCTTGCAATAGAAGCACTCGTTCTCAGGCTTGGGTCCATTCTTTTTCTTCTTCCCGGCATCTGGCTTACCGGGCGCGGCAACAGCTTTGCCGTCTTTCTTGAAGTTCTTCTTACCCTTGCCCTTCTTGAAACTAGTGGTCTTGTTGACCATCAACACTTGATGCTCTTTCTTGATTTCTACCTCTGCAGACTTGAGCATCGAGTACAACTCGGGAATGGTCTTCTCCATCCCTTGCATGTTGTAGTTCAGCACAAAACCTTTGTAGCTTGGTGGGAGAGATTGGAGGATTCTGTCAATTATAGCATCATCCGGAAGTTCGACTCCAAGTGAAGTTAGACGACCGTGTAACCCAGACATTTTGAGTATGTGCTCACTGACAGAACTGTTCTCCTCCATCTTACAGCTAAAGAACTTGTCGGAGACTTCATATCTCTCGACACGGGCATGAGATTGGAAAACTAGCTTCAGCCCTTGGAACATCTCATATGCACCGTGTTGCTCAAAACGCCTTTGGAGCCCCGTTTCTAGACTGTATAACATGCCACACCTAACCAGATAGTAGTCATCACTTCGCGTTTGCCAGACGTTCAGAATGTCCTGGGCTGCTGCGGGAGCGGGAGGGTCACCTAGCGGCGCATCAAGGACAAAAGCCTTTTTAGCTGCTTCAAGGATGAGCTTCAAGTTGCGAACCCAGTCCGCATAGTTGCTACCATCATCTTTCAGCTTATTTTTCTCTAGGAATGCGTTGAAATTGAGGTTGACGTTGGCCATCTACAATATTTATAAAGACAACTTTTAGACTAAGTTCATGACAATTAAGTTCATTTAATCAAATTAAGTATGAACTCCCACTTAAATCGACATCCCTCTAGTCATCTAAGTGATACATGATCCATGTTGACTAACCCGTGTCCGATCATCACGTGAGACGGACTACTCACCATGGTGAGCAACTTCATGCTGATCGTATTCAACCATACGACTCATGTTCGACCTTTCGGTCTCTTGTATTCGGGGTCATGTCTGTACATGCTAAGCTCGTCGAGTCAACCTAGGTGTTTCGCGTGTGTAAATCTGGCTTACACCCGTTGTATGCGAACGTTAGAATCTATCACACCCGATCATCACGTGGTGCTTCGAGACAATGATCCTTCGCAACGGTGCACACTTAGGGGAATACGTTCTCAAAATTTTAAGAGGGATCATCTTATTATACTACCGTCGTTCTAAGCAATAAGATGAAAAACATGATAAACATCACAATGCAATCATATAGTGACATGATATGGCCATTATCATCTTTGCTCTTTCGATCTCCATCTTCAGGCATCGCATGATCATTATCGTCACCGGCGTGACACCATGATCTCCATCATTGTGTCTCCGTGAAGTCGTCACGCCAACTACTACTATCACTACTACTATAGCTAACCGTTAGCAATGAAGTAAAAGTAGTAAGCACATGGCGTTGCATCTCATACAATAAATTAAGACAACTCCTATGGCTCCTGCCGGTTGTCATACTCATCGACATGAAAGTTGTGAAACCTATTACAATAACATGATCAACTCATACATCATACATGCAACATCACAACTTTGGCCATATCACATCACATGTCAAACCCTGCAAAAACAAGTTAGACGTCCTCTAATTGTTGTTGCAAGTTTTACGTGGCTGATTTGGGATTATAGCAAGAACGCTTTCTTACCTATGTGACAGCCACAGCGATGATATGCCAAAGCTATTTACCCTTCATAAGGACCCTTTTCATCAAATCCAATCCGACTAGAGTAGGAGAGACAGACACCCGCTAGCCACCTTTATGCACGGTGTGCATTTCTGTCGGTGGAATCAGTCTCACGTAAGTGTACGTGTAAAGTCAGTACGGGCCGCTTCATCCCACAATACCGCCGGAAAGTAATAAGACTAGTAGCGGCAAGCAATTGACAAATCATTGCCCACAACCTTTTGTGTTCTACTCGTGCATAGAATCTACGCATAGAAAACCTCTCTCGGATGCCACTGTTGGGTAACGTAGCATAAATTCAAAAAAATCCCTACGCATCTTCAGATCTTCCTATGGAGAGACCAGCAACGAGAGAGGGGTGAGTGCATCTTCATACCTTTGAAGATTGCTAAGTGGAAGCGTTACTAGAACGTGGTTGATGGAGTCATACTCGCGGCGATTCAGATCGCGGTGTGATTTCGATCTAGTGCCGAACTATGGCACCTCCGCGTTCAACACACGTGCAGCCCGGTGACGTCTCCCGCACCTTGATCCAGCAAGGAGGAGGGAGAGGTTGGGGAAGAACTCCAGCAGCACGACGGCATGGTGTCGATGGAGAGACGAGGTGTCCCGGCAGGGCTTCGCCAAGCACCGACACACAGGAGGAGGAAGAAGGGCAGGGCTGCGCCGAGAGAGTGAGAAAACCATGTGCGAAACAGCCCCGAAACCTCAACTATATATAGGGGGAGAGGGAGGGGGCGCAGCCCTTAGGGTTCCCACCCCCAAGGGGTGCGGCAGCCCCAGATGGGAGAGGGGGCGGTGGCCAGGGCAGGGAGGAGGGGTGGCGCACCCCTCTGGTGGGCCTTAGGCCCAACTGCGCTAGGTTCCCCCCCCCCTTCTTCCCTCTTCCTGCGCCATGGGCTGAGTGGGGGCGCACTAGCCCACCTAGGGGCTGGTTCCCTTCCCCACTTGGCCCATCTAGCCTCCCGGGGTCGTTGCCCCCCTTCGGTGGACCCTCGGGGCCACCTCCGGTGGTCCCGGTGGTCACGGTACGTTACTAGTGATGCCCGAAACACTTCCGATGTCCGAAACCATCCGTCCTATATATGAATCTTTACCTCTGAACCATTCTGGAGCTCCTCGTGACGTCTGGGATCTCATCCAGGACTCCGAACAACTTTCAATAACCTCGTATAACAATTCCCTATAACCCTAGCATCATCGAACCTTAAGTGTGTAGACCCTACGGGTTCGGGAGACAGGCAGACATGACCGAGACACCTCTCCGGCCAATAACCATCAGCGGGGTCTGGATACCCATGGTGGCTCCCACTTGCTCCACGATGATCTCATCGGATGAACCACGATGTCAAGGATTCAATCAATCCCGTATACAATTCCCTTTGTCTGTCAGTATAGAACTTGCCCGAGATTCGATCGTCGGTATACATATACCTTGTTCAATCTCGTTACCGGTAAGTCTCTTTGCTCGTTCCGTAGTACGTCATCGTGTAACTAACTCCTTAGTCACATTGAGCTCATGATGATGTTCTACCGAGTGGGCCCAGAGATACCTCTCTGTCACACGGAGTGACAAATCCCGATCTCGATTCGTACCAACCCAACAAACACTTTCGGAGGTACCCGTAGTGCACCTTTATAGTCACCCAGTTACGTTGTGACGTTTGATACACCCAAAGCACTCCTATGTTATCCGGGAGTTGCACAATCTCACGGTCGAAGGAAAAGACACTCGATATTAGAAAAGCTTTAGCATACGAACAATACGATCTAGTGCTATGCTTAGGATTGGGTCTTGTCCATCACATCATTCTCCCAATGATGTGATCCCGTTATCAATGACATCTAATGCCCATGATCAGGAAACCATGATCATCTATTGACTAACGAGCTAGCCAACTAGAGGCTTGCTAGGGACACATTGTGATCTATTTATTCACACATATATTACTGTTTCCTGTTAATACAATTATAGCATGAACAATAGACGATTATCATGAACAAGGAAATATGATAATAACCATTTTATTATTGCCTCTAGGGCATATTTCCAACAACAACCACAAGGTAGGAACGATCATACCCGTTGTTTTGACCGCATTTTGAAATGGCCATGCAAAATTCAAAACAAATAAAAAAATGGAAAACATTTGCATTGTGTCATTATATGTGACAAAATTGTGAGGAAAAACAATAAACTTGTAATACGGGAATTATTCTTAAAAAGTGTTCTCAGAAATGGGCTATCATATGTAAAGATTCATGGTTTTCAAGCCAAATGATCAATCTTATAGCCATATTCATGGCATAGTTTGTTCAAATGATCTAATATTATGCACAAGGGTGCGTATTGGAATGTCAAACAATGCTGATTAAGGAATTTTTCATTTTCCTTGTATGTAAAATTCATTTTCCATTTTTCAAGTGTCCAAAATGAGTTTTTTTGTGAAGGAACTACCATATATTTGTTGCAATATTTGACCAAATCATTTTTCTAACATACTAGGACATATTTAATGTACAATTGACCAAATGATTGGGTGTTAAAGGCTTTTATTGATCTCTCGTGAAAAAGATAAATTTATGTCGATTCAGTTGGAAGCGGGTCAAATTTGAACTGCAGATACTTATAGTTTGCTCTTTATTTTTCCAAAAAATCATTTCTAGGTAAAAAATTATTTATTTAATCAGATAAACACCAAAATATTTCCAAGATTCAACCACTAGGTAGGAACGGTCATACCCGTTGTTTTGACCGCATTTTGAAATGGGCATGGAAAATTCAAAAAAATCAAAAAATTGGAAAGCCATTGCATTGTTTCATTATATGTGACAAAGTTACCAGGAAAAATAATAAAATTGTAATACGACAATTATTTTTAAAAAGTGTTCTTAGAAATGGGCTATCATGTGTGAAGATTCATGGCTTTCAAGCCAAATGATCAATCTTATGGCCACATTCATGACATAGTTTGTTCAAATGATCTAATATTGTGCACAAGGGTGCATATTGGAATGTCAAACAATCTTGATTAAGGAATTTTTCATTTTCCTTGTATGTAAAAATCATTTTCCATTTTTCATGTGCCCAAAATGAATTATTTTATGAAGGACCTACCATATATTTGTTTCAAAATTGTACCAAATCATTTTTATAAAATACTAGGCCATATTTAATGTAAAATTGATAAAATGGTTGGGTGTTAAAATCTTTTATCCACCTCTCGTGAAAAAGACAAATTTATGTCGATTCAGCTCGAAACGGGTTAAATTTAAACTGCAGCTGCATTATAGTTTGCTCTTTATTTTTCCCAAAAATCATAAGTATCTATTTAATCTGAAATACATGGTGTGGTGGCTTGACGTCGAGGTTTGGATGGTGGCTGAGGGCCCCAACTCCAGAGCGCGTGAACTTGCATGCCAGCTGCATGGTCACCGCCTAACCGTTGCGTTGCCACGCGTTCTGGGTGGAATAGGCATGTCTGGTGGGTTGGACAATCCCTCGGTAGGTGTTAGGAGGAAGAATATAATAGAAGAATCTCACGAGGAGACTAAACTAAGCTCAAACATGAATAAGCAGCCAAGTGTTTGGTTAGCGCTGCGGGTAATGCACATAGACAATTGGCCTAAATTTTGGCTGAGGATGATCATCTACTAAGGAGACTCTCTTGTGAAATTGTTAGCTCAAATGGATGAACCTAGGTGGCACTTGCTTTGCAAAGTAACACACTATGCAAAAATATGGATGTTGAAGTTGGGATCAAATGAATGAATGGATTGAGCTAAAATTTGGTGTATGATGTTAATTTGGGCATATGAAGGCACCGTAAAAAATTTATACCATTTGGACATGAAAAAGTGACACTTCCTTAACAATGTGCCAATCTGGAAAGAAAATGGTAATTGAAAATGGGCTCACATAGATGATTGGATTGAGCTGAAATTTGTAGGAGGATGATAATTTGGGCACATTAAGGCACTTTAAAAATTTCATAAAATTTGGATAAACAAAAAATGTACTTCCTTCACAATGCTCTCTACTGAACAGAATATTGGGAAAAATATTGAGGGAAACTAGTTGAATTAAATGAGCTAAAATTTGATGGAGTGAGGTTATATGGTCAGTTTCATCCAGTTGTAAATTTTCATCAACTATAAAGCAATATAAAATGTAGTTGCTTCATAAAATGCAAATATTACCAGAAACAAAGATTGGATGATGAGCTCACATGGATTGTTAGATGGGGCTAAAATTTTGTGGAGAGCTATGTTTTGGGCACATAGAAGGTGTGGAAAAAAATCAACCATCATGATATTCCTATCTAGTACTTCCTTCACAAAGTTGTTAGCTGAACACAAACTTTGGAAATTTGCTGAGAAAGATTTACTAGGAAAATGGTTCCGAAAGTTTTCATTAGGCAATTATTTGGATAGGAAAGAGTTCCCAAAAAATATGAGGGTAATCAAAGAAATAGAAATAGCACTTCCTTCACAAAGTGCTATTCTGAACAAAAGAGGAAAATGAATATTGCTGAATTATTTTTGAACTATGGAAGGAAGGGTTTTCACATATTTGAGGAATATATGATCCAAAGTATTTATGAGAATTTTGTGAGAATTTTTGGAATGACAGAATAGTAGGTTGCTTCACAAACTAGGCGGGTTTGGCGCATGACATAGAATGGACCCACGAGTGACATGCCAACATAGTTAGAACATGTTACGACATTTTTATAATCATCGTAAAAGTTATGATGATCTCATCTTATGCAGTTACAACGTTTTTGACTCACATCATCGTAATTTATATGTAGATTTGATCCCCTCAAACGGTTTACGACAATCTCAGATGAAATCATCATAGATTTATGATGAATTCATCAATGACGTCTTAAAAACATCATGTATGAGCATATTTCTTGTAGTGACTACGGCAATGTGAGTCACTTTGTGGCAGATTGTCCTTATGAGAAGGGGAAGACAACGGTGCCAAGCTCATTCGCAAAGACAAAGCCAAGTCTTTCCCAAACAAGAACAACTTTGTCAAGAAAACCCATCCAAAGGGTATGGTGGCACTTGAAGAGTACACCTCCAATGCTGATGATGATGATACGGTGGCAACGGCTACAGTGACGATGATGATACGGTGGCAACGGCTACTGTAGCCATTGTCGCCTCCTCTCCCAAGGTGTCTCTCTTTGTTGCCCCCAACGACAACTGCATCGCCAAGTGCCTTATGGCCAAAGGTATCGATCAGGTAACACCCAGCATTAAGACCACCATCACTACTACTCCTTCATTGTTAAACTGTGTTGATGATAGTGATGCTGTGGAACTTAATGAGCATGATTTTGACAAATTTCTGTGTAAAATCAAAGGAGAATCCTAGAAGCATTTTGTTGCTCTTTTGGAACAACTTTGTGAGGCTAATGACCTCATTGAGTCTCATGAGGAGACTATCTCCGAGATGCAAGGACATAGTCGTGACTATGCCGATGAGATTGCTGAATTTTCTATTGCTCTAGAAGAAGAGCACAGTCTTCGTTTGGCTCTTGAGGAGTCACACAACCAATATTGTGCTAAATTACAAAAAGAGCTAGATCATGCAATTGTCCTTACCCGTGTGCTTAAGTCTGAAAAGGTTGCACTTGGGGTTGGCCATGAAAGACTCAAGGGAGATTTTGATACACTTGACAAGGCCTACAAGGTCTTGAAAGGTGCACGTTTCTTCCTGAAGGAGTCTCATGATCAACTCCAAGCAAAGCTTACCAAGGAGATCTCTACATGTCCTCCTTTTGTTTTAATTGATAATGCTTGTGCAACTAACCCTTCTTGTGAGCATGTACATCTTGGTGAGGAAAATGCAAAGTTGAAGGATCAACTTGAGAAGGGCCTTGTGTCATGCATCCAAGGCGAGAAGAACCTAAACGACCTTTTGAGTAATCAAAAGGAAGTTGTAGGAAAGGAGGGACTTGGACTTACATCCAAGTCGAAAAGAAAAAGGAAGAACAAGAACAAGTGATTGCTTACTCTCAAGAACATCTTTGTCAAAGAGGGCGAGGCGACTTAGAAGGAGAACAAGAACAAGGTAGGGGATGGTAATGCCAAGAAGGGAAAAACCATCCCTACCAACACAGCCAGCAAATTTAATCCTTCTTATGTTTTATGTCGTGCTGGTGATGGGCATGTCTATGCCAGATTTGTTGGTTCTTATTATGAGTCCATTGAATGGGCTATTTGGGTTCCTAAGACCCTTGTTTATAACATCAAAGGACCCATTCAAGAATGGGTACCTAAACCCAAGCCTTGATCTATTGCAGGAGTTTGCTTCCGGTGGGGTGTCATGGTTGCTCGAGAGTGGATCAACAAATCATATGACCGGAAGCAAGGACTTGGTGGCAGACATGCATCCTACCCCATCTATGCCCACCCATGTCCAATTTGTTAATGCTTCAACGTCTAAGGTACTGGGATTTGGAAAGGTGGTCATCTCTCAAGATTTATCTATTGAGAAGGTCATGCTTTTTGAGTCCCTTGCTTACAATTTACTTTCTGTTCGTCAACTTGCAATTATGGGCTTTGCCACATTCTTTAATCTTGATACTATGGCCCTTTTGTGGAGAAAGACTCTTAAAATAGCCTATGTTGGATATGTCAAAAATGGTCTCTATGTGTTGAACTTTTAACAGCGACCCACTAAGATTGCGACTTGTCTAATGGCTAAAGTTGATGTGGGCTGGCTTTGGCATCGCCGACTAGCCCATGTCAATATCAGATGTTTGCAAAGTATTTTCAAAGGGGACCATGTCCATGGACAAACAAATGTGAGTTTTGCCAGAGATCGTGCTTGCAGTGCTTGTATTGAAGGGAAGACACATGAAACTGCTCATCGTCCCACGACTCTCATTTACACCAAGAGGCCCTTGGAGCTCTTCATATGGATCTCTTTGGTCCTCCATCTTTTGATAGTCTTGGGGGCAGAAAGTACTGCTTGGTGATTGTTGACGATTACTCAAGATACAATTGGGTATATTTCTTCAAGAGGAAGAGTGAGACTCAACATACCGTCATCAACTTTGCCAGTGAAGCTCAACGTCAACATGAAGCAAAGATTTTGATGAATAGAAGTGACAACAACACTGAGTTCAAGAACTACACCCTGGATGAGTTTCTCTGGTGAAGAAGGAATCAAGCATCAATATTCAGCACCATACACCCCTCAACAAAATGGTGTGGAGGAGAGGAAGAACCGGATGTTGATGGACCGGGCAAGAACAATGATGGCAGCACTCAAATCTCCGTACAACTTTTGGGTCGAAGCCATCAACACAGCATGTCATGCATCCAATCGGCTCTATATCCGCAAAGGCTTGAACAAGACTCCATATGAGATCCTCACCAGAAACAAGCCCAACCTCAAGTACTTTAGGGTTTTCGGGTGTAAGTGTTTCATTCTCAAGAAAGGTGCTTGTCTAGCTAAATTTGATTCTAGAGCTCAAGAGGGCATATTTGTTGGTTATGCTACAAACTCTCATGCTTACCCTGTCCTCAACAAGTCCACCGGACTCACTGAGGATACGTGTAACGTGGAGTTTGATGAAAATAATAGCTCCTAGGTGGAGCAAAGTGGTCTTTGTGATGTAGGTGATGAAATTCCTCCCCAAGCCACAAGAAGAGTGGGGATTGGTCAAATACTCCCCATTGAGGAACCCCTTGTGGCTGAAGGAGAAGGACAATGCTCTACTCAAGTGGAGCCATCACCCTCGCTAGACCCACACGCTTCCGATGAACAAAGTGAAGACCCTCAACCAGCTGAACAGGTTGAAGGACGAGATAAACCACACGAAGATGGTGATGCACCAAATTATGTCCAAGTTCTGACACGAGGTTCCGAATCTGCTCAAGATCAATATCAAGTGCAGCCACAAGATCAAGATCAAGAGCAGACATAAGATAAAGAACAAACCAATGATCTTGCTCAAGACGAAAATCAAGTTGATCAGGTGGTTGCTCCTCAATTTCCTACTACGACACCTAAAAGGGGTCGCAGTGCCAAGGCAGGATCAAAACCCAATGACAAGGCCAAACAACATGATCAAGTTGATGCTCCTCAATTAACTAGCACGGAACTCCTGGAGCGTCGCGCAGCCAAGATAGCATCCAAGCTAAGGGTCAAATCACATCTTATGAAGAATGTGCTTGGAAGCTTAAAAAGGGGAGTATCCACTCGTCAACAAATTTCAAATTATTGTGAGCATCACGCGTTTGTTTCCTATGGTGAACCTCAATAGGTACAGGAAGCGCTCGATGACGAGGATTGGCTTATGGCCATGCATGAAGAACTGAACAACTTCAAGCGCAATCAAGTCTGGGAATTAGTGCCAAGACCAAAGGTGGAACATAATGTCACTTTGACCAAATGGATCTTCAAAAACAAGCAAGACGCCAATGGGATTGTGGTTCGAAACAAGGCAAGACTGGTGGCTCAAGGCTACCCCCAAGTCGAGGGTATCGACTATGGTGAAACCTTTGCCCGTGTTGCTCTTCTTGAATCTATTCGCATGCTACTTGCATTTGCCTCTCATCATGATCTCAAATTACAACAAATGGATGTGAAGAGTGCATTTCTTGATGGTCCTTTAAATGAGTTGGTACATGTCAAACAACCCCCGGGGTTCGAACATCCCAAGCTCCCCAATCATGTATACAAACTCAACAAGGCGCTCTTTGGCCTTAAACAAGCCCCACGTCCGTGGTATGAGTACCTTACTAAGTTGTTGCAAGATCGTGGGTTTGAAATTGGGAAGATCGATCCCACCCTTTTTACCAAAAAGGTCAAAGGGGATTTGTTCATATGCCAACTATATGTTGATGATATCATTTTTGGTTCACCTAATGAATCTTTCAATGAAGAATTTGCTGCACTAATGACCGAGAAATTTGAGATGTCAATGATGGGTGAGCTTAAGTTCTTCCTCGGATTCGAGATTAAACAAGGCTTAGAAGGAACCTTCATCAAACAAGCCAAGTACACCCAAGACATGCTCAAGAGGTTTTAGCTAGAGGACGTCAAGCCGGTAAAATTTCCCATGCCAACCAGATTCAAGCTTGACAGTGATCCCAATGGTAAAGCAGTGGATCAAAAGGTATATCGCTCCATGATTCGATCCCTTCTTTACCTTTGTGCATCTAGACCAGATATCATGTTGAGTGTAGGGATTTGCGCACGGTTTCAATCTGCACCAAAAGAAAGCCAGTTGCGGCTGTTAAACGAATCTTTCGATATTTGGCTCATACCCCAAACTTTGGCTTATGGTATCCCAAAGGAACAAGTTTCAATCTAATAGGCTATTCTGACTCAGATTGGATAGGATACTATGTGGAGAGGAAGTTGACATCTGAAGGATGTCAATTTGTTGGTCGTTCGCTGGTAAGTTGGTGTTCAAAGAAGCAAAATTGTATCTCACTGTCTTCCACCGAGGTTGAGTATGTTGCAGCTACAAGTTGTTGTGCACAGTTGCTATGGATGAGCTAAAATGTAAAGGATTATGGTGTAACTTGTGACAAAGTGCCTCTGCTATGCGACAATCAAAGTGCTATCAAGATTTCCCTCAATCAGGTGCAACATAGCAAAACCAAGCATATTGATATTCGTCATCACTTCATCCGTGAGCATATCAAGCGTGGAGATATTGAGGTCAAATTCATCAACACTCAAGAGCAACTTGCAGATATTTTCACTAAGCCCCTAGATGAAGCAAGGTTCCAGGAGTTAAGGCATGAGCTAAATATCATTGATTCAAGTAATGTGGATTGAAACTAGGCACTCTGCACCTCACTCTGCATTTTATCTTGCTCTAGGTGTAGGCATGGACATAGGGGGAGTGTTGTTCAACCAATGAACTTCCCCTCCCCCCATTATGCATAAATCGATCAAGTCTTTCACATTAGCCATTATTGATGGCACTTGTGCTTCAAAGATGAGCTTTGGTCATGAACCCAAGGATAATTCTTCGCGGTGTCATACCATTTGTCTCAAACATAGGTGGCTCCGGTCACCTCCCCCTTCCTGCAAAAGAGGGTTATGACAATACTAGCCAAGATATTTTGTTTGAGTTTCTTTTCTAATAATTACTGGTATGTGTCCATAGTGATTTCTCGCAGTTTTGGAAATTTCTGGAATTTTTCTGTATTTTTCTGGCACGGTACTACCGCTGTGTCAGCGGTACTACCGCTGTCACGAGCGGTACTACCACTGTGACACCAGTTACCGCCTTAGGGGGAGAGGTACTACCGCCGCCAGCGGTACTACCGCTATGACCAACGCAGTACTACCGCCCAGCCCGTGCCCTAGGGGGTATTTTAGCAGAGGCGGTAGTTTTTCTGCCCCATTTGTTCCTCTCTCGTGGAGCTCTCTCTCTTTCTCTCGAATCTCACCAGAAGAGATCACCCTCCGCTGCGTTTCTCCTTCCGTACCAGTTGAAGGGATTGCCCCCTTCCTCCTCCTTGTGCCACGGATCCCTGTACAACCCCTATCCTCCCTCTCTTGTTTTGGTTTTCTTGGTTCTAGGGTTAGGGGCTTGGTGTATTGCCTCCATTGTTATGGCATGATTTTGTCTCGTACATGGATGGGAGGAGAGCTCTTGGGAGTGTTCCATTGTCTTTTGTTGAATAAATTATGCATAGTTTGGGTCTCTAATTATATTGTATATACAACACCATTGTTAGATCTATATTCCGTTCTGTGAGATCTGTAATCACGCGGTACTACCGCTCGTCAACGAGAGGTACTGCCGTTGTGCCTTGTATACATGATCTTAGTTGGTTCCATCTGATTTTTCTCCTATGTTCTGGACTTTTCCATGACTTCCATTTGTCGTTTTCGTGTCTTTGTGTTGAGTGTCACAGGTGGTATCTCTCGTCGCTCAAACCCGGTTTGTGACACCCAGTCCAAGAGGTTCCGCAACTCTGACGCCCCAGAAGGTTCCAATCCCCCGAAGCGCAATATAAAGCGTACTGCATCGAAGGACAAAGAGACCAACATTGACTATGACACTATGCTTATTAAATAGTATGTGCAGCACCGAAAGTGCAATCCTTATGTCAGTGAGAGGGTTCAGCTCCGAGGATGTGAGTTGTTCTGATCCAAGCAGCAAGCCCTTATCTATCAAGATATCGTCATGACTCGGAAGAAAATTTATGTCCCGGTGAAGTGGATTGATCTTAACCATATCCAGAGGGATCTTGAATATTTTGGAGAGGCCCTGCATATGATTTATCAGCTGGGTATTGAGGACCTCATCACCTTTCGCTATGACTTCAATCCAGAGATAGTGGCACAATTCTATGTCACTGTCCACTTCTATTCTGATGTGGACCGTACTATGACCTGGATGACTAATGGCGAGAAGATGTCTCGCTCTTGGGTTGAGTTCATGAAGTTTCTGCATGTTCGTGACGAGGGGTTGCATAAACCTGTTGGTTTCCGCCCTCATGCCAACCCCGGTGCTACCCCCAAGGAGAAGTTGATGCCCTACTATCTCCGGATGAATATGCTCCCCTCCTTCTTGGATGTCATGCATAGGATCTTCCTCAACATTTTGTTCCCTCGGGTTGGCAACAAAGACCAAGTACATTCTTATTTGGTGGGCATGCTCCTTATGTGTGAGGAGGGACGGACGAAGGACTCTGGCCCACTTGATGTGTCTAATGTCATGTTTTGCGAGCTTCAGATGGCAATATACAACCGTAAGGTTCGCATCTATGGGCCTTACCTGTACTACTTCATCAAGACAAAGTGGTCTGAGTCTTTTCCTCGCGTGCCCTTCCCTGTTGCCACTGGGTATATCAGCCATGAGCCCATCAAGCTGCGCGAGAAAGACAAGTGGGCCAACACCTCCACTTCACATACTGCTGAACACATGGAGACTGAGGAGGAGGCTGCTGCTGCTGAGGATGAGGGAGGCCCTGCTACACATACTCGTTCTTCTGCTGAGCCATCTTGGGCCACGAAGCTGAAGGACCAGATGAGGACCTTATTTTGCATGCAGGCAAAGGGGCAGTATCTGACTCATGTGGCCCGGAAGGAGAGCCGTCAAAGGGATAAGCGTATCATGAGGAAGCTTGACATGCACTTCTCGAGCGGATCTGAGGAGGTCATCAGTCTAGAGGGTGATTGGATGCACGCGAGAGACTTCCAGTGGGCTGAGTCTGATCAGGAGGAGCCTGATGAGTACACTGAGGAGGAGACTAATCCAGAGGCTACGGAGGAATCTGATGAGGAGTCTGATGGTTGATCTACCACCTGTGTCGTTCACGTCCTCTCTGCCTTTTGTTGTCATGATGCCAAAGGGGGAGAGAGAGTAGGGATTTTCTTTGGTTTTTCATATTTTCTGAGACTTTCTTTGCTGAACTTAGCTAGTTTTATCGTGTCGGATAATTTATCATGTGTGTGAAGACTCTTAGTCATATGGTGTGAGACATATGCTATCCCTATACTATCTTTATTATCTCTCTATATGCTTAGCCTCTGAGTTCATTTATCTTGTGCCCTTATCTTTATGCTCACATGTTATACCTTGCTTCCTTACTCAGCGTTGTATCACGTCATTGCAAGGAGTATCTGTCTATCATTTCTAGGGGAGTGCATTTCCTTGGATTGTGTGCCTTGTTGTTCATAGCACTACTTTAAACATGCACACATCCAGGGGAGCCAGTCTCTAGTTCATAAACTTTGGGTTTGCATATGTCTTCATTATATTCTCTTTTGTGCAAATCCGGTGTTGTCATCAATTCACCAAAAAGGGGGAGATTGTTAGGGCATATTTCATCCTGAGTGATTTTGGTGATTGATGAAAGTACCTCTGCGGACTAATCGTGTGCATTGAGCATTTCAGATAACACTTGGCGAGGCACAAGACGATTCGTCGCCCCTCGGTGGCTTTGAAGCACGATGGATTCTACGGTTCTCTTCGGTGGTTTTGAGTCGTAGGAAAGTTGTACTATTAAGAGGGTGTCTGTGTCGGAAAGGTTTGGGTGGAATCGACACACACACACGCACACTTTTTCTTTCCACCACCTTTTCCCTAGAGCAATGGAGCTCCCACATGTTCTCGCTCTGTCTCTGCAAAAAGGTCCAGTGGTAGTACCGGTCACCGAGCGGTAGTACCGCTCCGGATGGGCGGTAGTACCGCTTCGGGACGGTAGTACCTCTCTCTGAGAGGTTGTACTTTGTCAAACTTTTTGCGAATACTTTTCCAGTGGTGGTAGGCCCAGTAGTAGTGTTTTTACTACCGTGGATTTGTGCCTACCAAGCGGTAGTACCGCTTCAGGCCTAGCGGTAGTATCGTTGGGGTTAGCGGTTGTACCGCTCCCTACCAAGTGGTAGTACCGCTAGGGGCAGCGGTAGTACCGCTACCCCCCCAAGCGGTAGTACCGTGTTGCGGGTGTTGTAAGTGGGGTAACGGTTGGATTTGTTCCCTCACTATACAAAGGGTTCTTCCACTCCAAGAACCCTACCTTTGACCTTCTAAGACTCCATTGTTGCTCCTAAGCTCATTTCTGCCCTATCTCTCTCTAGCCAATCAAACTTGTTTATTTCCTCGGGATTGCTTGAGAAGGCCAAGATCTACACTTCCACCAAGAGATATTTGATTCCCCCCACTAATCCCTTATGGATCTTGTTACTATTGGGTGTTTGAGCACCCTAGACGGTTGACATCACCTCGGAGCCATATCCATTGTGGTGAAGCTCCGTGGTTTTGTTGGCAGCCTCCGAGCATTTTGTGGAGATAGCCCCAACCTTGTTTGTGAAGGTACGGTCGCCGCCTTCAAGGGCACCAATAGTCGAATCACAACACCTCGCATTGTGTGAGGGCGTGAGGAGAATACGGTGGCCCTAGTGGCTTATTGGGGAGCATTGTGCCTCCACACCGCTCCAACGGAGACGTATTTCGTGTCAAAGGGAAGGAACTTCAGTAACACATCCTCGTATTCATCGGTTCCACTTGCGGTTATCTCTTACCTTTACTTTGTGTATATTATTGTTGTTGTGTATTTCTTGCTTGCACTAGTTTTCATGGTAGTTAGCATCATATAGGTTGCTCACCTAGTAGTTAATTTAGAGATCCTTTGTGTTGCTTTCTCTAACTTGTTAAGAAGAGCTAAAAATTGGTAGTTGCCGATTCACCCCCCTCTAGTCAACCATATCGATCCTTTCACTTCCCTGATGAACAATTAGATGTCATAAATGCTTCACGTAATACTCCTCGGTATGCTAATTATGCTAACTACATTGTTGCTAAATTTATACCGCCTATCTTCACATACCAACAAAAGAAAAGGTTTTGCTATGATTTAAGACATTACTTTTGGGCGATCCACACCTTTATAAAGAAGGAGTAGATAGTATTATTATACGTTATGTACCTGAGCATGAACAGGGACAGATCCTTCACAAGTGTCACTCCGAGGCCTACGAAGGACACCACGCTGGAGATATAACTGCACACAAGGTAGTACAATCTCGTTTTTATTGGCCTACTCTCTTCAAGGATGGTCGTAAAAAATTTCTTGTCTTGTGATAAATGTCAAAGGATTGGTAATATTAGTAGACGTTAGGAAATGCCTATGAATTACTCTCTAGTTATTGAACCATTTGATGTTTGGGGTTTTGATTATACGGGACCTTTTCCAAAATCCAACGGATATACTCATATTCTAGTTGTTGTTGATTATGTTACTAAGTGGGTAGAAGCTACTCCAACTAGTAGTGATGATCGTAACACTAATATTAAAACGCTGAACGAAGTTATTTTCCCTAGATTTGGAGTCCCTAGATATTTGATGACTCATGGTGGTTCACTCTTTATTCATGGTGCTTTCCATAAATTGCTTGCTAGGTATGATGTTAATCATAGAACTGCATCTCCTTACCATCCTTAGTCTAGTGGGCAGGTGGAATTGAGCAATAGAGAAATAAAGTTGATCATGCAAAAGACCGTTAATAGATCTAGAAAGAATTGGTCTAAGAAACTTGACGATGCATTATGGGCCTATAGAACCGCTTACAAAAACCCTATGGGTATGTCTTCGTATAAAATGGTTTATGGTAAAGAATGTCACTTACCTCTAGAGCTAGAACATAAAGCTTATTGGGTAATTAAAGACCTTAACTATGATTTCAAACTTGCTTGTGAGAAGTGGTTATTTGACATTAGCTCACTTGATGAATGGAGAACCCAAGCCTATGGGAATGCCAAGTTGTTTAAAGAAAAGGTTAAGAGATGGCATGATAGAAGGATACAAAAGCGTGAATTCAATGTAGGTGATCATGTCTTGCTATACAACTCTCGTTTAAGATTTTTTGCAGCAAAACTTTTCTCTAAATGGGAAGGGCCTTACATTATCGAGGAAGTATATCGTTTCGGTGCCATGAAGATCAACAACGCCAAAGGCACAAGTCCGAAAATGGTGAATGGATAAAGAATTAAACATTATATCTTAGGTAGTCCCATAAATGTTGAAACTAATATTATCAATACCATAACTCCGGAAGAGTACATTAGGGAGACTTATCAGAACGTCTCAGACCCCGAAAAGGAATAGGTATGTGCTACGGTAAGCAAACCGACTCCAAAACGTTTTCAATGGCAATTTTTACCAGTTTTGGAATATTTAAAAATTTAGGAAAATTTAATGCAGTCGAAGCATGCACGAGGAGGCGACAAGCCAGGAGGGTGCGGCCTACCCCCCCTGGCCGCACCTTGCAGGCTTGTGGCCACCCTATGCACCCTCCGGACTCCTTTTTCTTGTGGAATATTCCTTTGGGTCGATAAAGATTCATTATATAATCTCTCGAAGGTTTTGACCTCTGAATCACGACAATATCTCCTGTTTTCGTTTCAATCTATTTCTGTAATAGATTTAGACAAACATGACGTCTTAAAGTTCTCTGAAGGACAAGTTCTTTGAGAGGGTCATCAACCCCTACCTTTCTGAGGTGCTGCAACACCCTCAAACCATTGGGATGCATGAGGGGGTGCTGCATATCCGTGATGTTAAGGGGCCAAAGAAGACTGGAAGCGTTGAGACAAGGCTCAAAGCAATGGAGCAACAAGTCTTCAAGTGCCAAGGGTTGGTGGAACGAGGACTTAATGCCAATCACCCGATGATCGCAGAGTTTACCCACAAGCACAAGCTAGATGCCAAGGACCTATGCGATCACGTCTTCAAGATTTATAGGAAAATCGAGCATCTCCAAGCCTAGATCTATGACCTGCAAAACCAAAACTGTGAGTATGAATGCAGATTTAGGAAAATGAGTTTGGTTGCAGGCTTGAGGATCCCGGAGACTAGTTCATCTTTTCACGATGGTGAACCCATGCAAGATGGAGGACAAACTTTCAACCTCACCAACAACTCAAACATCACCACCTCCGAAAAAGGACGACTAAACACATGGGTATGGGCACTCCCTATCGTGGTTTTGTCATGGTTGATGTCCTCGTGAAAGGACTTAGTGATGGAGCCATCGCACCTTCGTGGCGACTCAAAGGGGTTGAGCGGAAGCGAGACTCGGATTTACCCAGGTTCGGCCCCTCCGATGGAGGTAAAAGCTTATGTCGTGCTTTGTGTATATTTGATGGTGGAATCGATTACAAGGGTGTGTAACTCGCCTGATCTAGATCTCGCTGGATTGTAACTTAATGTTTCTACCCTAGAGACTCGCCTTTATATATAGGTCGAGGCCCTAGGTTTACAGGAATCCAGGTCACATCATGAATCGTGTCCCGATATATCTCTAACCCTAAGTCTCTCTCAAATAAGGAAGCCTCCCAGCGAGTCTTCCTCTTCTTGGGCCTTGAGTCGCCTTGAGGGCTCATGGGTTGAACCGGCCCTCTCTATGAAGATCACCTCATGCCTCATGTGTTCTTGGGCCTTGAGTCGCCATGAACCTGACCCGACCTAATAGGGCGGGTCACACAGCGGGTAATATCCCCAACATTAGGCCCCATATTGTCTTGAATTTATTCACGCCAATAAACCTTTATTCCTGACCATGGCGACTCACACGGAATTTTTGACTCGGCCTTTTTTTCTCAAAAAGTGACAAGCCGCCAATCTCCATGTTTCGCCCAAATCACCAGATTACTCATAGATGACATCATCTCCCCCATCATTTCGGGGATCTAGTGACGTTATCTCAACAAATCTTTTTTAACTTTATCCTATCACCCCGAAAATCCAGGCGCCATTATAGCCAATCTTTAATGTGTCCCCTGATGATGAGATGATGTATATACTTCTCGCACCTCGTTGGTTACCCCAAATGGAAGGTTGAGATGTAGTCAGCAACAAGTTTTCCCTTACACGGAGACTGTAAGGTTTATCGAACCAGGAGAACTCCTAGGATCAACAAGTAGGTGTCTCCCACCTTGGTGCTAGCAGAAGACGTGGACCTGCACACACAACAAATAACTTTGCTATCCGGCCTTGTAATTTACAAAGGATCAAAACACAAGCGGGAATAGTAATAGTGATTGCAACGGAAAAGTAAATGAAAACGGTAAATGATGGAGGTGTAAACAATGGTGGAGATATGGACCGGAGTCACATGATGTTCACTAGTGATGTCTCTCTCCCAAAATACGATAAACAACTATGCTTGGGTAAACAAATTATAGTTGGGCACTTGACAGAATTATGAACGTACCGCAATACTAATTATGCTACTTGATAGTTAGAGGTTCAATAGTAATGGGAAGTACGCCAAGATAACTAGATCTTTTATTCATCAGAATCTACTTACTAATAATACACCTTGAGATATCTATCCAGAACATCTCGCTGGTATTAAGTTACGAGCCCCACCAAAAGTGTAAACTCAAAGCAACGGACAACTGCATTAACGAACTATGCATAAGGTAAACAATCATTGCAACCGTGGTCACAAGCACCGTTATTTTCTCTCTGGTGGCAACAGCACATCCCCTAGTGTCATGTTTCTTTCACTCAGCCTAGACATTGAGGGGCATGAACCCACAATCATGCATAACACTCCCTCTTAGAGTTACAATCTACTACTCGGCCAAAGAATTAAATAGCAATAGAGAACATGCATGAATCACTAAGGATCATAATAAAAAAGGATAATCAAATATATAACTCATAACAATCTGAACATAATCTCATAATCCATCGGATCCCAACAAACCGAGTATAACAATAGTAAGAGAATTACATAGATGCCTTGATCATGTAGGGAAGCTCACAAGGACTAACCATTGAAGCACAGCATTGGAGAGAAGACATCACATAGCTACTAGTCATGGACTCATGGTGTCACATCCCTGACACCTTAAGCAAGTTAGCCTTGTGCTCATGTCTTCTTTGCATTGCATCTAAGAAACTTTCAACAAGAACAAAGAAAGAGGTGAAGGAAAAACTCAAACCCTAGCCACTTCTTTAAAAAAGGAAATCTCAAACTAGTTAAAATCAATGAACCCAAAATGGCCTCAAGAAAAGTTCAAACTTACTGTTAAATCATGAAAGTAAATGAGCAATGAAGAAAACTATTTTCTTGACACTTTAAGCATTTCAAATAAATGCAAAAAGCTACTGGTTTCAAGTTTTAAATTTGAAAACAGAAACTTTAAACTTTCAAAAATGTTGAAAACTTTAGGAATGGTTGGAATTATTCCAACAAATATTCTAGGGTGCTCAACATAGTTTTTACATTTTATTTGGGAGTTGAAATAAATAGAAAATCAGTGAAATAGCAAAACAGAAACAAAACAGAGAAAAAAGGGAAAAGAAGTTACATGTCGCTCACTTGGCCCGGCCCATCTCAACTCATGTCGTCTTCCTCCCCCGCCAGTGGGCAGCAGGAGGTGGCCGCCGCGTACTCCGGCACGGCCACGCACCTGTGCGCCTGCCTGGCCGCCGCCTCGCGCTGGCAAGGCCGGGGATAAGCTCCCCGAGGCCGCCCCTATCCATTCCCAGCGCCAGTTCTCCCCCTCCTCTCGGATCTCTCCTCCCTCCTTCTGCCGCCATTGGAGCCCGAGCAAAGATCGAGCTGCCCGTGCCCCTAGCCATAGGATCCTCTTGCTGAGCACGCCGTTAGCTCCGCCTCGTCGATCTGGTCCTCCCTGCAGAAGCCGAAGCCTTCCCGAGCCCAGCAACGCCCTCGGCACCGTCGTCTTCAACCTTCGGCCGCCGGCGAGCTCTGCTCGATTCGTCGCCCTCAGCCCGTCCCCAAGCAAACTAACGCCACCACTGCACTCCCGGTGAGCATGCGGTCATTTCCCCTAAGCTCTCCCCGTCGATCCCCTCCTCTAGGCTTAGTTCCATCGGAGCCCGACGAGGACCGCCGCTGCAGCTCGTCGCCGGCAGCCCTCCTGTGACGGGTTGGTCAGTCTGAGGCCACCAACAGCGTCAGGACATCATGTAGATGCGTTCAGTGCCCAGCCCCGCACGTTTTGCCCCTGTATTCGATGGCTTCGACGATGGCCGAACTTTGTCGCCGCCAAGCTCGTCGCCGGCGTTGATACCGGCCACCCCAGCCCCTGGGGCTTGTCCCATCATGCACGCCATCGAGTGGCCGTTCCTCCCATGGTCTCAGCCGTGCGTTTGGCCCTCCGTGCGTCATTTCCGAGCCCCCCCCCCCCGACGTTCTGGTGCTCGCCGGAGGCTCCCCGCCGGCGAGGACGACCTCGCCGCCGGTGGATCTCGGCTGGCCTGAGCCACTGATTAGAGATAATAAAAATAAATCAGTTAAATTAATAAGACACTGACATGTGGGTCCAGTGAGTTTAATTAACTAAATAGGATTAATCCTAATCTAAAAATTGCCAGAGACACTGACCAGTGGGTCCCACTGGTCAGGTTTGACTTTCAACAGCCAGATGGACCTGCTGATGTCATGCTGATGCAATAAAAGTATTTTCCAGTATAAAAATAATTCCAGAAATGTTTAAAACTTCAAAAATTCATAGAAATTAATCTGTAACTCCAATGAAAATAATTTATATATGAAAAAGTATCAGAAAAATTCAAGGAATCTGAATATGCTATTCTCAATCATGTTTGCAAAAGTTACAGAACCCAAACATGTAGATTAATGACTAAGTCAATTCTTATAAATACTTTATAAATGGAATTTGGAAAATCAAATTTCATTATGTTTGACATGATCAAACATTGTTCTAATAACAAACCAGTACCATAACATGACATCTCATGCATGCTAACATCAAGTTGATCTGAGCATCAGGTCAAATCAATTAAATCGGTATCCGAGAAAACCTCGTTTGAATTGATATTCGAATATGATTCAAATCAATTTCAAACCTAATACATGTTGATTATAATAGTTTATCACCTTGCATTCTCATGCCATGCTCATGCATCATCTTGTTTGCATATGATTGTTATTTATTGTTGCCATTCATTTCGGTAGGCTCCGCACCCTCGGATTCCACCGAATATCCGTCTGACGGATATTGTCCCTCCTCTGAGCAACAAGGCAAGCAACCATTTTGATCATCCCGATAAATCCCATGCTCTTGCTCCTGCACTTATTTATTGCATTAGGATCAAATGCTTCAACTGCTTTTGCCACGTTAGTTGAACCCACTTCCTTTGCATGACCTAACCTTGTCACAGTAAATAGCCGAACCTTGCAACCTAGCATACCTGGTAGTTGCTTGAGCTATGTTGTGCCTTATCCTGCTATGCATGCTATGCTTAGAGTTGTGTATGGTCTGTCATCTGGGAGATGAACAGAATTGTGAGAATGTATTCGGTAAGCAAGGGTTGTGAGTTGAACCTGATTTGGTAAAGGTACCGGTGAAAGGCTGTGTAGGAGTACATGGAGGGTTGTTTCATTGGAACCGTCCTTAGGAACTGAGTTCCGTGTATGTAATCCAAGACTAGATACTACCACATGCTGGGCCCTCAAATATGACCCCGCTCGGCCTATTAATAGCTTAGTACTCGGTCCAGGAGTTGCAAGTAGTTTCTGGTGTTTATAGTAATGCTGGAGGCCGTGCATGGTGCTGACCTGAGAGGTGGGCCGTGATGCGGTAGGCAGTGGCACGGTGTACCAAGTGGCACCCAGATGGTGGGCTTGGGAACCCTGCGCACATCATTTGAGGCCGTGGCGGAAACCTCGGCCGGACTTTTGTACGGGTTACTCTCAGATAGGCGATAAACCTGGACTAGGTACTAGTGTGGTTAACGGTCGTGGCCGACTCCCTCGCTGGGCTTCCGCTTGAAGGTTGCCGAGGTGCATGACGTGCACATGGCGATAAGTGGCGAGAGCGTGTGTGACGAAGTACACTCCTGCTGGGTTATGATCTATTCGAATAGCCGCATCCGCGGATATGGACTACTTGGAGACAAATGTTGTTCATAGATAATTTCAATGGCTACTCATAAAATTGTCAAGATAAGCATGAGTGTCGTGGACGGCATTTCCGTATGGAGACGGAATGATTCCACGATAGTGTATTGTTGTGGTGTTAGTGGACTCGTGTGCGAAAAATCAAGTTGTCAAAAATTATTTCAAAATGCAAGTTGTCGAGCCACGAGTCAAATGCTGGCTTTCCGCATGAAACCCCACAATACCCTTTTGATACCTTGCATGAGTAGTTAGTTATCCTAAAGTCTTGCTGAGTACCTTCGTACTCATGTTTGCTTAATAAATGTTGCAGAGGCTGCTAATGACCCTAATGGAGGGTTCTTCGTAGACATCGACGACGACGAGTAGCTGGTGTCCCAGCTACGATCTGGCCCTACGTTGGATCTGTAGTATAGTCAGGCCATGTGCCTTCTAGTTGTCCTGTCTGTACTCACACAATTTAAAACTCTTCCGCTGGCTTGTAACTGAATGACTGCTATTATGGGTCGTGAGACCCTTAATGTGTAATATTATGTGTGTGGCTCTTCCGAGCCTCTTAAATAAAGCTTGTATGTTTATGGTTATGTTGTGATACCATCGATGTATCTATACATATCGGTATGCCATGCGTACGTGTGTCGTACTTGATATGTATGGGGTTCGAATACCTAGTCGTGAACTTTAGTAGCACTCCTTACAAGGAAATGCCCCTTTGTGATCCGACGAGCCTTGGTAGTTCGCTACTGCTCCGGACACATTGGTTGACCGGCATGTGTCCTTCTTAGCTGTTGTGTCTGTCCCCTTTGGGGAAATGTCACGCGATGTAATGGAGTCCTTGTAGCTTGCTACGACTCGTCTACATTCGCTGATGACCGACACCTGCTTTGTTGGGTCATGTATGCCTGTCCTTGTGCGGTACCGCCACTTTGGTTTATGACTAGACATGTCGATCCGGGTTCTTTGACATTGGAATGCTAGCGACACTATTGCATCCGTGAGTCAAAAGACGCAAACGGTCCCGGCTAAGGTAAGGTTGCAGCCGTGGAGTTAACCGTGCGTGAGACCGCAAAGGGATGCGATGTGTTACAGGCTGGATTCCTATGGCTTAGGATCGGGGTCCCGACAGCGTTGGTATCAGAGCCTGACTGACTATACGATTACTAAGCCAAACTGGTCGAAGTTGAGTCTAGAATTGCTTTAGTTATATATAAGGGAATTGTTTGTGGAAGGGAACGTAAGACTCTTGTTCTCTTCTCAAGTTATTCTATTCTGGTCATCCTCGTCTTTTCTGCGGGAATTAAGGACTAGGTTACTCATCTTCTTCTAGGCTCGTGTTTCTGATCGGTAGATTATAGGACTACGGGTTAAGAGATATTGGGTTTCCTTCATTCCTAGGAAAAAGGAAGCAAGCTTAATGATCAGAGAGTAGAACTTGATAGTTGGGTGGTTACGCTATTCCATTTTTGGGTTGTCTCAAAATTTGTTTTTGAGCATTTACAGCCGTTATGCTGCCCAATTTTTCATTCGGAGCTCTAATGCTTCTGCATTATTCTCTATTTACAGATGCCTGGCCGTCCTTCTTGTCAGGTGGTACGTCTGACCAGGTGCATTGATGTACCGGGTCATACGGCCATGCTGGTCAGGGTGATGTCGGTGTGCGGTTACCGCTGGTACCCTGAGTACACAGTGGAGGAACAGTACCGAGACTTCAACCAGAGCCAGTACATCTGCACTGTTAGGGTATTTCTAGACTACCCTGGAGCTGAGGAGCCAATCCATTGGTCCTATGGGTTGGGAGTCACTATTGACATGGCAGTACAAGATGCTGCCTATTCAATGCTGACCATTATGAGAGCGAGACATGCACTGCTGCAAAATTCAGAGTTTTGCTATGTTCCGGCCTCTCAGCCTGGTGAAGAGGGATACCTCAGTGGAGTCTATTTTGATTCTTCTATGGAGGATCCACTATTGCAGTCCACTGTTGAGATGCTAGAGAACAGAGACAAGGATGCTCGTGCTCTCCGCATGGAGCTTTATGCTACCCGTGCCCGTCTGTGGACGGCTTTGACGCAGCTGGCACCGGTAGTCCAGACAGGGTACGGAGATATGGAGATGCTGAACCCTGTTAGGACCCATCTTCTGGCTCACGTTGACTGGCCAGCTATAGGAGGAGTCACACCTCTTCGGGGACCCCTCTTACCACCAGTCAGGGGACCAAGGCCACATCCGTGTCCTTATGGATCCCAAGGATCTCAGGCTAGAGTGTTTCCTGATCCGCAGGTTGAGCTTCCAGGTCATGGAGGTAATCTCTATGAGGTTTTCTATGCGGATGCCTAAGCAGTGAGCGGAAGGATAGTATGGTAGTAGCCGTACGTTCACAGTCCTGCGTGACTTGTGAAGTATGCCTGTAATGTGAAATGAATTCCGGAGGCCTAGATAAATAATGTATAGGAAGCTTGTAAGCCTCCGATGAGTAGTTTCATAATTTTAGTAGTTTGCTCTTCGGTTAAGGTTGTACTGAACTATGTAAGGGGGTGTATGAACCATGGTGTATATATAGCAGTTGCTTGTTACCATGTTGTTCGTATATTCATTTCCGCATTCCGTGTGTTCAGTACATTCTTAATCCATAGCTAGTATTGATATGATATTGGTCTAAGCTGTGAGTTTGTTTGTCAGGATGGTGTTCACCAGGTTGAACCGTGCCCCTGGTCATGAGCAAGGCGAGGGTAGTCAAGCGTCGCAGGAGGACCTGCCTCACCCGCCCTCTCTGGCGGAAGTGATGCTTGAGGCAGAGAGAAATAAAAGGGAGACCAACCGACTGTTAGAGCGTATTGAGCAGAATACGGCTCGTCAGCCTAGGAATGCTGCAGTGTCCCTCAATGACTTTGTGAAGCTGAATCCTCCAAAGTTTCATCATTCCGTCGATCCCCTCGATGCTGATGACTGGCTGTGCAGCATCACACGCAAGATTCGCTCTGCGAATGTGTCTGAGGCCGACAAGGTGACCTTTGCGGCATATTTCCTGGAGGGACCCGCCAATCTGTGGTGGGAGAATTTTGAAGCAATGCGTCCCGCTGAACCAGCAGCCACATGGGCAGACTTCAGGGCAGCCTTTCGTCTGCACCATATTCTGGAGGGCCTGATGGACAGAAAGAGAGAGGAGTTATGTGCCTTCACTCAGGGCAAGTTGACTGTGGATGCCTATAGCCGCGAGTTCGGTAATCTCGCCCGTTATGGAACAGAGGAGGTGTCTACTGACGCCAAGAAGCAAGCAAGGTTCCGTAAGGGTCTGAGCCCTGAGCTCCGTCGTGATCTGCGCCTCCATGAGTGTGCAAGCTTTCAAGCCCTGGTCAACAAGGCGATCAGTGCCGAGACTGGTCATACTGACTTCGAAGCCACAAGGAAGCACTCCCGTGATTTTGGCTCGTCTTCTGGTTCCGCGTTTCCCAAACGCAGGCAGTGGGTTCCGAACAGTTCTCTGCCGCCAAGATACACTCCGAGGCCATCCTACGTGGCGCCTCAGACGAATCAGGCCAACCCTCCAGCAAAAGCTTATGGTGGTCGATCTAGCAATGCTGCGCCACGTGCCAACCAAGTGATATGCTACAAGTGTGGAGAACCAGGGCACTATTCCCGTGAGTGTCCTCAGAATGTGGGTGCCAAGCAACCCAGAAAGTCCGTCGGGCAAGCCAAGTCGGGCAAAGATTACTATGTGAAGCCAACTCCTGCACGTGGCCGTGTGAACTATGTGTCAGCAGAAGAAGCTGCAGAGGATCCCGACGTCATGCTGGGTACGCTTCTTGTTAATCATCACCCAGCGTCCGTTCTCTTTGACACTGGGTCTTCTCATTCCTTCATTTCAGAAAGTTATGCACAATTGCATAACATGTCTTTTTGTGATATGCCAATCCCATTGGTTGTCCAAACCCCTGGTAGTAAATGGCAAACCTCTAGGATAACCTATGACAATGAAATTCTAGTAGACAGACTAGTTTTTCTAGCCTCATTGATAGCCTTGAAATCTTCGGATATAAATATCATCTTGGGCATGGACTGGATGTCAGCTCACTATGCCAAGATTGATACTCATTCTAGAAATGTCCAGCTTACCCATCCCTCGGGTGAGATAGTAAATGTCTCTACTCGAGTTGCCAAATGCCAACTCTATTCCTTAAATGCCAACCCTCTTCCGGAACTTGAAGACATTCCGGTAGTCCGTGACTTCCCGGATGTCTTTCCAGAGGAACTGCCAGGAATTCCACCTGACAGAGATGTAGAGTTCGTGATAGATCTTGTTCCGGGAACTGTCCAATAGCCAAAAGACCATATAAGATGGCACCCCTGGAGCTAGCTGAACTTAAGAAGCAATTAGATGAGGCCTTGAACAAAGATATCATTCGTCCTAGCTCTTCTCCTTGGGCTTGTCCCGTCCTCTTCGTCAAGAAGAAAGACGGAACGGATCGGATGGTTGTAGATTACCGACCAGTTAATCTGGTCACCATAAAGAACAAGTATCCGCTCCCCAGGATCAACGACCTGTACGATCAGCTCGCTGGATCCTCAGTCTTCTCCAAAATGGATTTGAGGTTGGGATACCATCAAATCAAGATCAAGAACGGGGACATTCCAAAAACGGCTTTTGTTACTCGTTATGGCCAATACGAGTACACCGTCATGTCCTTCGGGTTAACCAATGCCCCAGCCACTTTCTCTCGTCTGATGAATTCAATCTTCATGGAGTATTTGGATAAATTCGTCGTGGTATACCTCGATGATATTCTCATCTACTCGAAGAACGAACAAGAACATGCAGAGCAACTAAGGCTGGTATTGATGAAACTTCGAGAGCATCGCCTTTATGCCAAATTTTCAAAATGTGAATTTTGGTTACCAGAAGTGACCTATCTAGGTCACGTAATCTCTGGTAAGGGTATTGCTGTCAATCCCGAGAGAGTTCAAGCTGTCCTTGATTGGACTCAACCTGGATCGGTTAAGCAAGTTAGGAGTTTTCTTGGTCTAGCGAGCTATTGTCGCCGCTTTGTCGAGAATTTCTCCAAGGTTGCAAAGCCTCTAACTGAACTCCTCAAGAAGGATAAAAAGTTCGAGTGGACACCACAGTGTGAGCATAGTTCTCAGGAACTGAAAAGACGCCTGACTTCCGCACCTGTGTTGCTACCACCAGATTTTTCTAAGGACTTTGTTATCTATTGCGACGCCTCGCGACAAGGATTAGGTTGCATTCTCATGCAAGATCGTCATGTGATCGCATACGCATCTTGACAGTTGCGTCCACATGAGGATAATTATCCCACACATGACCTTGAGCTTGCAGCTGTGGTCCATGCACTAAAAACCTGGCGACATTACCTTCTGCGTAATCGTTGCAAAATATTCGCTCATCACCAAAGTTTGAAATATATCTTCACCCAGCCGGATTTGAATCTCAGGCAAAGACGATGGGTTGAGTTGATCTCGGATTACGACTTAGGGATAACTTACACCCCGTGGAAGGCCAATGTTATGGCCGATGCACTAAGTCGTAAATCTTATTGTAACAATTTGATGCTACAACAAGGTTAACCACATCTCTTTGAGGACTTTCGGAAGTTGAATCTTCATATTGTCCCTCAAAGATTCCTTTCTACCCTGGTGGCGAAGCCTACCCTTAAGGATCAAATTATAGCTGGCCAGAAGCGTGACAAGGGTATATCACGGATCAAGGAGAATATTTTTAGCGGAAACGCTAAAGAATTTTCCATGAACGATCAAGGTGTTGTGTTCTTCCAGAATCATTTAGTGGTTCCTAAGAACCCACATCTAAGGCAGTTAATCCTTAAGGAGGCTCGTGATTCTCCTCTCACCATTCATCCCGGTAGTACTAAGATGTATCAGGACCTACGCCAGAGGTTCTGGTGGACTAGGATGAAGAGAGAAATTGCTGAATTCGTTGCTAACTGCGACATTTGTCGTCGAGTTAAGGCAGAACATCAAAGGCCTGCTGGCACCCTTCAACCTCTAGCTATTCCTGAATGGAAATGGGATAAAGTTAGCATGGATTTCATTACCGGATTTCCCAAGACAAAGAAAGGGAATCATGCTATCTTTGTGGTCATTGACCGTCTTTCCAAAGTGGCTCATTTTCTTCCTGTTCGTGAGAGCATAACAGCTAGCCAGCTAGCGGAGTTATATATCTCTTGAATAGTGTCTCTTCATGGTGTTCCCCTGGAGATTAACTCGGACCGTGGGAGTATCTTTACTTCTCGCTTCTGGGAAAGTTTTCAGAATGCCATGGGGACTCACTTATCTTTTAACACTGCTTTCCATCCCCAATCAAGTGGTCAAGTAGAAAGAGTGAATCAAATCCTAGAAGATATGCTCCGAGCTTGTGTTATATCGTTCGGTATGAATTGGGAGAAGTGTCTTCCATTCGCCGAATTCGCTTATAACAATAGTTACCAATCAAGCTTGGCCAAAGATCCTTTTGAAGTTCTCTATGGACGAAGATGTCGAACACCTCTTAATTGGTCAGAAACCGGAGAGAGGCAACTCTTTGGCCCGGATATGATCCAGGATGCAGAAGAGTAGGTTCGCATTATTCGTGAAAAGTTGAAAACAGCCCAGTCTCGTCAAAAGAGCCAATATGATCGTCATCATAAGGCTGTGACCTTTGAAGTTGCCGAGAAGGCTTACCTTCGGGTTACACCTTTGAAGGGTACCCATCGATTCGGTATCAAGGGCAAGTTGGCTCCTCGTTACATTGGTCCTTTTCGCATTCTTGCCAAACGGGGAGAAGTTGCCTACCAGTTGGAACTTCCTCCACATCTTTCCAAGGTTCATGATGTTTTCCACGTCTCGCAACTCAGGCGTTGCTTTTCGGATCTTATCCGTGAAGTGGACCACGAAACGCTTGATCTCCAAGATAACCTTTCATACCGAGAATACCCCGTGCGTATTCTTGATCAAGCTGAGCGTACCACTCGACGTCGAAACCTCAAGTTTCTTAAAGTTCAATGGTCAAATCATTCTGAAAAGGAGGCAACTTGGGAAAGAGAGGATCGTCTCCGACTTGAGTATCTTGCGTTATTCCCGACGACTTCTAAATCACGGGACGAGATTCCTTTGAGTGGGGGTGAGTTGTCACATCCCTTACATCTTAACCAAGTTAGTCTTGTGCTCATGTATTCTTTGCATTGCATCTAAGAAACTTTCAACAAGAACAAAGAAAGAGGTGAAGGAAAAACTCAAACCCTAGCCACTTCTTTAAATAAAGGAAATCTCAAACTAGTTAAAATCAATGAACCCAAAATGGCCTCAAGAAAAGTTCAAACTTACTCATAAATCATGAAAGTAAATGAGCAATGAAGAAAACTATTTTCTTGACACTTTAAGCATTTTAAATAAATGCAAAAAGCTACTGGTTTCAAGTTTTAAATTTGAAAACAGAAACTTTAAACTTTCAAAAATGTTGAAAACTTTAGGAATGGTTGGAATTATTCCAACAAATATTCTACGGTGCTCAACATAGTTTTTACATTTTATTTGGGAGTTGAAATAAATAGAAAATCAGTGAAATAGCAAAACAGAAACAAAACAGAGAAAAAAGGGAAAAGAAGTTACATGTCGCTCACTTGGCCCGGCCCATCTCAACTCCTGTCGTCTTCCTCCCCCGCCAGTGGGCAGCAGGAGGTGGCCGCCGCGTACTCCGGCGCGGCCACGCACCTGTGCGCCTGCCTGGCCGCCGCCTCGCGCTGGCAAGGCCGGGGATAAGCTCCCCGAGGCCGCCCCTATCCACTCCCAGCGCCAGTTCTCCCCCTCCTCTCGGATCTCTCCTCCCTCCTTCTGCCGCCATTGGAGCCCGAGCAAAGATCGAGCTGCCCGTGCCCCTAGCCATAGGATCCTCTTGCTGAGCACGCCGTTAGCTCCGCCTCGTCGATCTGGTCCTCCCTGCAGTAGCCGAAGCCTTCCCGAGCCCTGCAACGCCCTCGGCACCATCGTCTTCAACCTTCGGCCGCCGGCGAGCTCTGCTCGATTCATCGCCCTCAGCCCGTCCCCGAGCAAACTAACACCACCACTGCACTCCCCGTGAGCATGCGGTCATTTCCCCTAAGCTCTCCCCATCGATCCCCTCCTCTAGGCTTAGTTCCATCGGAGCCCGACGAGGGCCGCCACTGCAGCTCGTCGCCAGCAGCCCTCCGGTGACGGGTTGGTCAGTCTGAGGCCACCAACAGCCTCACGACATCATGTAGATGCGTTCAGTGCCCAGCCCCGCGCGTTTTGCCCCTGTATTCGATGGCTTCGACGATGGCCGAACTTGGTCGCCGCCAAGCTCGTCGCCGGCGTTGATCCCGACCACCCCAGCCCCTGGGGCTTGTCCCATCGTGCGCGCCATCGAGTGGCCGTTCCTCCCATGGTCTCAGCCGTGCGTTTGGCCCTCTGTGCGTCATTTCCGAGCCCCCCCCCCCCCGACGTTCTGGTGCTCGCCGGAGGCTCCCCGCCGGCGAGGACGACCTCGCCGCCGGTGGATCTCGGCTTGCCTGAGCCACTGACTGGTGGGGCCAGCCTCTGGTAAGATTAGAGATAATAAAAATAAATCAGTTAAATTAATAAGACACTGACATGTGGGTCCAGTGAGTTTAATTAACTAAATAGGATTAATCCTAATCTAAAAATTGCGAGAGACACTGACCAGTGGGTCCCACTGGTCAGGTTTGACTTTCAACGGCCAGATGGACCTGCTGATGTCATGCTGATGCAATAAAAGTATTTTCCAGTATAAAAATAATTCCAGAAATGTTTAGAACTTCAAAAATTCATAGAAATTAATCTGTAACTCCAATGAAAATAATTTATATATGAAAAAGTATCAAAAAAATTCAAGGAATCTGAATATGCTATTTTCAATCATGTTTGAAAAAGTTACAGAACCCAAACATGTAGATTAATGACTAAGTCAATTCTTATAAATACTTTATAATTCAAATCAATTTCAAACCTAATACATGTTGATTATAATAGTTTATCACCTTGCATTCTCATGCCATGCTCATGCATCATCTTGTTTGCATATGATTGTTATTTATTGTTGCCATTCATTTCGGTAGGCTCCGCACCCTCGGATTCCACCGAATATCCGTCTGACGGATATTGTCCCTCCTCTGAGCAACAAGGCAAGCAACCATTTTGATCATCCCGATAAATCCCATGCTCTTGCTCCTGCACTTATTTATTGCATTAGGATCAAATGCTTCAACTGCTTTTGCCACGTTAGTTGAACCCACTTCCTTTGCATGACCTAACCTTGTCACAGTAAATAGCCGAACCTTGCAACCTAGCATACCTGGTAGTTGCTTGAGCTATGTTGTGCCTTATCCTGCTATGCATGCTATGCTTAGAGTTGTGTATGGTCTGTCATCTGGGAGATGAACAGAATTGTGAGAATGTATTCGGTAAGCAAGGGTTGTGAGTTGAACCTGATTTGGTAAAGGTACCGGTGAAAGGCTGTGTAGGAGTACATGGAGGGTTGTTTCATTGGAACCGTCCTTAGGAACTGAGTTCCGTGTATGTAATCCAAGACTAGATACTACCACATGCTGGGCCCTCAAATATGACCCCGCTCGGCCTATTAATAGCTTAGTACTCGGTCCAGGAGTTGCAAGTAGTTTCTGGTGTTTATAGTAATGCTGGAGGCCCTGCATGGTGCTGACCTGAGAGGTGGGCCGTGATGCGGTAGGCAGTGGCACGGTGTACCAAGTGGCACCCGGATGGTGGGCTTGGGAACCCTGCGCACATCATTTGAGGCCGTGGAGGAAACCTCTGCCGGACTTTTGTACGGGTTACTCTCAGATAGGCGATAAACCTGGACTAGGTACTAGTGTGGTTAACGGTCGTGGCCGACTCCCTCGCTGGGCTTCCGCTTGAAGGTTGCCGAGGTGCATGACGTGCACATGGCGATAAGTGGCGAGAGCGTGTGTGACGAAGTACACCCCTGCAGGGTTATGATCTATTCGAATAGCCGCGTCCATGGATATGGACTACTTGGAGACATATGTTGTTCATAGATAATTTCAATGGCTACTCATAAAATTGTCAAGATAAGCGTGAGTGTCGTGGACGGCATTTCCGTATGGAGACGGAATGATTCCACGATAGTGTATTGTTGTGGTGTCAGTGGACTCGTGTGCGAAAAATCAAGTTGTCAAAAATTATTTCAAAATGCAAGTTGTCTAGCCACGAGTCAAATGTTGGCTTTCCGCATGAAACCCCACAATACCCTTTTGATACCTTGCATGAGTAGTTAGTTATCCTAAAGTCTTGCTGAGTACCTTCGTACTCATGTTTGCTTAATAAATGTTGCAGAGGTTGCTAATGACCCTAATGGAGGGTTCTTCGTAGACATCGACGATGACGAGTAGCTGGTGTCCCAGCTACGATCTGGCCCTACGTTAGATCTGTAGTATAGTCAGGCCATGTGCCTTCTAGTTGTCCTGTCTGTACTCACACAATTTAAAACTCTTCCGCTGGCTTGTAACTGAATGACTGCTATTATGGGTCGTGAGACCCTTAATGTGTAATATTATGTGTGTGGCTCTTCCGAGCCTCTTAAATAAAGCTTGTATGTTTATGGTTATGTTGTGATACCATCGATGTATCTATACATATCGGTATGCCATGCGTACGTGTGTCGTACTTGATATGTATGGGGTTCGATTACCTAGTCGTGAACTTTAGTAGCACTCCTTACAAGGAAATGCCCCTTTGTGATCCGACGAGCCTTGGTAGTTCGCTACTGCTCCGGACACATTGGTTGACCGGCATGTGTCCTTCTTAGCTGTTGTGTCTGTCCCCTTTGGGGAAATGTCACGCGATGTAATGGAGTCCTTGTAGCTTGCTACGACTCGTCTACATTCGCTGATGACCGACACCTGCTTTGTTGGGTCATGTATGCCTGTCCTTGTGCGGTACCGTCACTTTGGTTTATGACTAGACATGTCGATCCGGGTTCTTTGACATTGGAATGCTAGCGACACTATTGCATCCGTGAGTCAAAAGACGCAAACGGTCCCGGCTATGGTAAGGCTGCAGCCGTGGAGTTAACCGTGCGTGAGACCGCAAAGGGATGCGATGTGTTACAGGCTGGATTCCTATGGCTTAGGATCGGGGTCCCGACACATGGTCCAAGGAGGACTACTCACGGCGGGTCTCGGAAACGTCCATGGCAGTGGAGAAGCTCCCGGAGGTCAATCCTCCCTGCGGCAGGGTGCCGGGAAGAGGTCTCCTAACGGTCCCGATCTCAGAAGCGTTGCGGCGTCCGAACGATGGAGAAATTCGTGATTATGGATCTCCTTGAAGGGTTTTCTCTCGGAGAGGTAAATATAGGCCGAAGGAGGGCACCGGAGGAGGTGGGATCCACCTAGGCGGCGTGTGGGTGTGGCCAGGGGATAGGCCATGCCAGGAGATTGCGTGGACGGCCACTGGCGCCCCTCTGGACCATCTTCGGTGATCTGGAAGCTTCCGTTACGCTGATTTTTTATATATTTTTCTCATAATTTTTCGGGCTTTGGAAAATTGGGTAAAATCCCCTGCAAAAAAGACATCAGCAGAAAGAAACTGGCAGTAGGTGCAGTGAGTTAGTAGGTTAGTCCAAATATGTGTAAAAAGATATAAAAGTGTAGCAAAACATATAACAATGTCACCCAAAAGATCATGGAACAAGCAGGACTTAGAGATATGTTTGGGACGTATCAACATCCCTAAGCTTAATTCCTGCTCATCCTCCAGTAGGTAAAGATAACACAATAATTTATGTGTGACATGATAACACACATATAAGAACTTCAAAGTAAAGCAAGTAATATACGCAATTCAAGTCAAGACAATAACAAGCAAGAGTCTATATCTAGTATTGAGTTTAGCAAAGTAAGAACATAAAGGTGCAAGAGCTCTCGCTGTCCGTGACTCGAATAACTCCAGATGGTGTTTGCGTGCAAGAAGTGGGAGATGGGTTGAGATCATAAAATATATTTTTAGTTGAGAACTCAATCTACTAAAATTTCACACTTGTTCTCCTTCGGAATCTTATTTTGACTCATCCCCAGACCACTAGTCAGGCACAAGTAAAAATGATCCTCTCCCCTTCGACTTTGAGAACTCATGCAATGGATGAGCGTAAGCAAGATATGTTGGCACTTAGGATGGCAAATAGAATAATGGTGGGGAAGGAAGGAAAAAATGTGTGAAAGGCTCACATCAATGAGGACAACCATAGACGAGAGAAAGCCAAATGATAGATATGATGTGAGGAGTAGGGATTGCCATGTAACGAATGCACATATGAGCTAAGGTAAGCTCTCCAATGGAACTAGTGGGGTGAATCCAACTTGTTTACTCATGAAGACCTAGAGCTCATTTGAGGAGGCTCATCATTGGAATATGCAAACCAAGTTCTCTAGTGTAAGAGTCCCCACATAGCTATGCATGAATGATAATCTCTATGTAGTACAAATATAGTAATGGAGTACGAGTGTGGATCTTCAAATGGAATAGTAGTGTTGCCCCCTCTCTCTTTTTTTCTCTTTTTTTCTTTTTCTCTTTTTTTGTGGCCTCTTTGGCTCTTTCTTTTTATCTCTCATTTGTCCTCTTTGGGATCTTTTCATTTTTCCACTTTGGGATCTTTCCCTCACTTAAGGGCAACACTCTATGTTTTACATGAATAAAAAGAAGATCATCATACTTTATAAGAAGTACTCAACATAAAGACAAGTGAAAACTATCATGATGTATGCAAATGTATGCCTCTGCTAGTGTAGCAGGATATGCAATGATACTAGCGTGTCATGCAACAATAATATGGGCAAGGCCCAACTATCATGCGGCTCTACGATCAAGCAAAAGCATGTATGACATGAAGATCAAGTCATGACATGGTGGATGTTGCATGGCAATGTATCTCGCAAAGGCTATGGAAATGCCTTTATAGGTAGGTATGGTGGTTGTTTTGAGGAAAGATATACTGAGGCTTATGTATGACAAAGCATATCATGTCATGGGTTTGGATGCACCGGCGAAGTTTGCACCAACTCTCAAGATGAGAAAGGGCAATGCACGGTACCAAAGAGGCTAGCAAAATATGGATGGTGGAAGTGCCAACAATCGAATACTCACATTAGTCTGAAGAACTCATACACTTATTATTGGCAACTCTCTATCTAGTTATGAAATTCACAAAGAGACAAGTACCCCGAGGAGGAGTGTTTGGGGGTTTGGTTATCCTTGTGCATCCTTGACTCATGGTAATGTGAGGGTACTCTATATATTCCAACCCCTCCAGAGGTTAGCGATCAATTTAGTAGCTAGAGTTCTCAACTAATTTTTCGTTTTTGAAAAACACACGGATTTCCCAAAATACGTCACCTATCACTAATAGGCTCAAGGTCTTGGCACCAATAGTCCAAACATTACTCAAATCAATACCTCAAAAGTATTGCAAGTTACTACTATACTTAAATAGCAACCTCAATTACCTACTCATACAAGACACACAACTCAGTGCAACAAGCCAACTCTCTAGACAAGATAAGCATGATAACTCAAGAGAGTTACAAAATCAACCTAAATAAAAGCACTTAAAAAGATAAGCATGAAAACTAAGAGCTAAGCATGACAATAGCTATGGAAAGATAAAGAACACACACAAAAAAGATAAGCATGGAAACCTATGTTGTGTTCTAGAGTGGAATAGAGCCTGTTTCTCTCCCAAACAAGGTAGGCTACGTTCCGACTTGTTATGAAAAGCAAGAAAAACTAAAACAAACTAAAAAGTAAAGAGTGGGACTCTCCAAGCATAGCACATAACATATAAAGTGATAAAAACATAGCATGGAAATGGACGAACTGGTGATTGTTGATAGAGAAAGGGATGCACGGGGATATCCCCAAGCTTAGATGCTTGATTCTCCTTGAATATTTCTTGGGGGTGCATGGGGGCATCCCCAAGCTTGAGTGCTTGACACTCATGTATCTTCTTTCATCATCTCCCATCGCATACTTGAAAACTCCCTTCATGCGAAACTCATCATAAGCTGATTTGAGTGGTTAGTACCCATGATAAAATAATTCATTACCTACTAGAAATAAAGATTTTCGTGAAAAGCTATTGTTTCTCATGATTCCCAAAAGGTTTTTGCAAAGGAAAAAGTAATCTTAAGATTTGCAAAATGATGAAAACGCAAAATGTGGCAGAATCTGTGAAAACAGAACAACAGGTAGTAAATAATTTTTCCCGGGCACTTCTGCACCTCAAATCAAAAAACTCAGAACGTATGCGAGAAAGACAATTATATATAGCATGTTTTCAAAACAATTCAGATCAAAAAGATGATCTGGTGTTTTGGCGAATTTTTCGGTCAAGCAGACATAATCTGTTTCTGGACAGCATGTCACAAATTCTGAACTTTCTTGCAATCGGAGGCTAAAACTTGGCACAAAGCTTGAAAATAAAGATACAATGATGTTGCTACAATATTAAAAAGCATCAAGACCACTAAAAACTGAAAGTAAAAACTCAAAGTAAAGATAACAAGGGTTGTCTCCCTAGAGCTCTTTCTTTATAGCCATAAAGATAGGCTTAAGATTTTAATGATGCTCTCGTAGGAATAAGAGTTGTAGAACAAAAGAGAGCATCAAGAAGCAAATACCAAACAAATTTAAGTCTAACAGGCTTCCTATGCATAGGAATATTGCAATGGAATAATTCATTGAAGCACAAAGCAATAAGCATAGGAAGGCAAAACAAGTGCAGCTTCAAAACCTTCAACATAAAGAGAGGGAACTTGATATTATTGAAATATCTATAAGCATATGTTCCCTTCTCATAATAATTTTTATTGGGAACATGAATAAACTCAATAATATAAGTATCACATAAAGCATTGTTACCATTATCCACATGGACTTCATGAAGAGGATAAAACTTGGAGTAAAAGAGAGACAGAATCTCTTCCCAATGCCGTAGGTGAGAATCATCTAGTAGCCTATACCATTCCAATGATTTTACTGTCAGTGACAAGGCAAATAATTTCCTCATGACTTCATCTCTTGTCAAACCTGAAATCTTAAACAACTCACAAAGTTTTGTAAGTTTCAACAAATGAATACTAGGATTGACTGTTCCATCTCCTGCATAACAATCATTCCTAATTATTTCAATTATCCCAAGTGGTATTTTGAATGGGATACATTCAGTAGGTGGAGCAGACTTCTCTACCACGGTTGTGTTAAAGCGGCCTTCCCCAAGCAGCGAACTAAGGGTGCAGTTTTCCATAAGCCTAACTAGTGGAGTCACACAACTTAGTGTTCTGAGTGGAACCCAAAGCAGCAGCAACAATCAAGAACAAAGCAACTAATTTGTTTGTGGTTTTTGGTATAAGACTCTAAAGCAAAAACTAGAGAGCAAACTAACAGGACTAAAAAGCAAAAGTAAAAGATAGCATGCAACTCCCCTATCTTGAAGACTGGAGTCCCCGGCAACGGTGCCAGAAAACTTTGCTTGATGATGAGATGATGTATATACTTCTCGCACCTCGTTGGTTACCCCAAGTGGAAGGTTGAGATGTATTCAGCAAGAAATTTTCCCTTACACGGAGACTGTAATGCTTATCGAGCCAGGAGGACTCCAAGGATCAACAAGTAGGTGCCTCCCACCCTGGCGCTAGCAGAAGACATGGACCTGCACACACAACAAATAACTTTGCTCCTGACGAGTACACAGAGGTTGTCAATCTCTCCGGCCTTGTAGTTTGCAAAGGATCAAAACACAAGCGGGAATAGTAATAGTGATTGCGACGGAAAAGTAAATGAAAACGGTAAATGATGGAGGTGTAAACAATGGTGGTGATATGGACCGGAGTCACGTGATGTTCACTAGTGATGTCTCTCTCCCAAAAGACGATAAACAACTATGCTTGGGTAAACAAATTACAGTTGGGCAATTGACAAAATTACGTACGCACCACAATGCTAATTATGCTACTTGATAGTTAGAGGTTCAATAGTAATGGGCAGTACGCCAAGACAAGTAGACCGTTTATTCATCAGCATCTACTTATTAATCATCCACCTTGAGATATCTATCCAGAACATCTTGCCGGTATTAAGTCGCGAGCCCCACCCAAAGTGTAAACTCAAATCAACGAACAACTGCTTTAATGAACTATGCGTAAGGTAAACAATCCTTGCAACCACGGTCACAAGCACCGTTGTTTTCTCCCTGGTGGCAACGACACATCCCCTAGTCTCATGTTTCTGTTACTCAAGCTAGACATTGAGGGTCATGAACCCACAATCATGCATAACACTCCCTCTTGGAGTTACAATCTACTACTCGGCCAAAGGAATAAATAACAACGGAGAACATGCATGAATCACTAAGGAACATAATATAAAAGGATAGTCAAATATATAACTCATAACAATCTGAACATAATCTCGTAATCCATCGGATCCCAGCAAACCGAGCATAGCAATAGCAAGAGAATTACATATATGCCATGATCATGTAGGGCAGCTCACAAGGACTAACCATTGAATCACAAGATTGGAGAGAAGACATCACATAGCTACTGGTCATGGACTCATGGTCCAAGGAGGACTACTCAAGGCGGTTCTGGGAAGCGTCCATGGCGGTGGAGAAGCTCCCGGAGGTCAATCCTCCCTCCGGCAGGGTGCCAGGAGGAGGTCTCATCACGCTCCCAATCTCGAAAGCGGTGCGGCGACAGAACGATGGAGAAATTCGCGATTCTAGATCTCCTGGAATTGTTTTCTCTCGGGGAGGTAAATATAGGATGAAGGAGGGCACCGGAGGAGGTGGGACCCACCCAGGCGGCCTGTGAGCGCGGCCAGGGGTAGGCCGCGCCAGGAGGTCGCTTGGACGGCCCCTAGCCCCCCTCTGGCCCATCTTCGGTGATTTGGAAGCTTCCGTTATGCTGATTTTTTTATATATTTTTCTTGGGATTTTTCGGGCTTCGGAAATTGGGTAAAAGCCCCTGCAAAAAAGACATCAACACACAAAAACTGGCACTAGGTGCACTGAGTTAGTAGGTTACTCCAAATATGTGTAAAAAGATACAAAAGTGTAGCAAAACATATAACAATGTCATCCAAAAGATCATGGAACAAGCAGAAATAATAGATACGTTTGGGACGTATCATCCCCTCGATTCCCGTGACTGTCATCCCAGCTCTGGCCTGGGGTCCTTAAATAGCCGCACGGGAGGAGGCGTTTTCCTTCACATGCACTGTCGCTTCTCTTCTTCTTCCTCGAGTTGGTGATGCGAGTGCTCCGCCGCCACAGAGCTTCCGCTTTGGATCTACTGTCCCTGGATCGTTCGGGCTCGGCGCTCGGTGTAGATCCTAGCGAGGCCGCCTCCGCCAACGCCTGCATTCACCAGGTAAACTTCCTTTTCTTCTTAGATCTAGTTTACCATCATCTTGGTTCTTAGGGCGGTGTTGTAGTTATTCAAGCCTCTGTAGATTGCGCCATTACCTCGTATGTACCATTTGAATCCCGTAGCTGAGTAAAAAACCATGGTAGATTCATTTAATAATGGCAGCAAATCTGTTTCTCTTTTCCATGGCTTCGCAAGATCCCCTCATGGGTTCTATGGTGCTTCTGCATCCTTAGTGTTCTTAGGACCTGCAGAGTATTTTTTTCATTTAGGGCACCCGTAGATCCATATTTCCTAGCACCATGCGGGAAACATGTTTGCCTCAGATCCAGGAAATCTACTAAGGAAAACTTGAAAAGCAATTCGTCCTTAGGCTGCGGCGAGTCATAATTTCTGTTTAGATGCCCCCCAGGTTGTGGCGAGTCATAATTTTTGTTTAGATGCCTCCCCAACAACTTGTTGGCGAGTTAATATTTCTACAGGTCCTTACGACCCGCCAATCGCCTTTATGCACATCTCTGCCTCTGCGCTTTTGCGACCATGGGTCACATTTCCAAGTGTAATTGGTTGCCATCAGAGGTCAACGACGCAGTCCTTGAAGATTTTGTCAAAGTGGGAACCCTAGCTCCGCAGGGAACAATCGGTTGGCGAGCCGCCTTAGGAGAACAGCGCCCACAACCCGCCGATGGGGAAGTGGTGGTTTTTACTGACCATATTGAGCGGGGCTTCACATCGCCCGGCTCAAAATTCTTCAGAGACACACTGCACTTCTTTAACCTCCATCCCCAGGACTTAGGCCGGAACTCGATCACCAACCTCTGTCAATTCCAAGTATTCTATGAAGCTTACTTGGAGATAGAGCTTATCGTCCTTCTATTGAGGAAATTCTTCTATTTGAACCGCCAAACCGAATTCACCGACGGCCCCTACCTAGAACTTGGCGGGGTAACATTCAGAGACGACGAGAATGCGGGTTCCCAGTTGCCGCTCTACCTAGTCACCCCAAGGGCTGGGGAAAGACTTGGTTTTACTGCCGCGACACTGCTCCAGCCACTGAGAAACCTGTACCAGGTTTTAGGCAGGAATGTGTACCCATGTGTTTTCAGTTGCCCAAGAAGCTGACTTATGAGGAAGAAGCTTCACTCGCCCCTGTCTTCGCAAAATTCAGGGCCTTGACCGCCAACGGACTGGAATTGATCTGATTCGCTGTTGGGTGGAATGGCGGATAATGCCTTTGAGCCGCTGGGGCGGCTTAATGTGCGAATACGGTGGCAGCTTAAACCATCCACAATGCTTCTACAACGTCATGCTTGCGGAGGAAGATATTGTCAATATCGTGAAGAAACAATGTGGCGAGCCAATTGAGAATTGCTCCAAGATTGGCTTAAAACCGTTATGTGTCTCCAACCCGGCTCCAGAGGTAAAATAACTTGACTCGCATGTCTTGTTTTCTTTATAATTTTGAGCTTGTTTTCTGAC